>NW_027509261.1:266303-330912 GCF_048541705.1 Temnothorax americanus
ACCCCGTGGGAGGGACGGAACGTGAAGGGGAAATAGAGGGTAAGAACTATATGAGGTTTGGATGGGGTGCGAAGGGGAACTAGGGGAAGGTATGAGTGTCAATATTGTGATTCTAATCGAAAAAAAAAGCAGTGGTAAATATTGTACCTCAAAAAAACCTAAGTAACAAGTGGTAGAGGTAATCTTTGTATCTCGAAAATACACTGAGAAAAAAAATTGTTAATTCCAAGAAATATTTAGTTCGATACGTTCAACTAAACATTTTAGTTAGTTAAGTAAATATTAATTGTTTTCAACAATTTATTTCGTTTTTTTAATCAAGGAATTAATTAATTCAACTAATGGTGTAGTTAACTACTAAAACTAAAATGTTTGCTCTAAACGTATTCGGGACTAAATATTTCTTGGGGGATGCCCACATTTTTTTTTCTCGTGTTGTTCTTGTAATTGGCAGCTGTATTAAAAGAGATATCATTTTTTTTTGTAATGTAATAAACATAATAGATCACTTGAAGCGCGACTATTTTTCATAAGGGGTAACGTAATGTTGTGATGTGTATCACTGAGTATAATTTTTTGGAAATAAAAATACTACTGTTTAGAGTTTTCGGAGAATTTTTCAAGATACAAAGATTACGTATACTATTGTACTTAGATTGTTGTTAGGTAAATACTACACGTTTACACTGTTTTTTGTTTCAACGGGTAACAACATATTTGGAAATAAAAATATATGTTTAGTTTTTTCGAGGAGATGTTGTGTTGTTTGGTTTTAGATTCGTTGTGTGAGAGATAAAAAAGATTTAGATGATTTTTCGAGATACAACGATTAACGTTCTACCACTTCGTTACTTCGGTTTTTTCGAGGCGTACAGATAACTACTGCTTAGGTTTTTTCGAGATTTTTCGAAATTACATACAAAGATTACGGTTCTACCACTTGTTACTTCGGTTTTTTCGAGGGTAAAGATTACTACTGCTTAGGGTTTTTTTCAAGATTTTTCGAAATTACAAAGATAGATTACGTTCTACCACTTGTGACTTAGATTTTTTTGAGGTATAATAGGACCACTGGTGGGTTTTGGATCTTTGCTGCGGGTTAACAACATATACACTACTATGCGTGTACTTGGCGCCCTTTTCTTTACCTTTTTTTTAAAAAAAGGTAATTTTGTACACAGATATCACGCCTTTTTGTACATCTACGCATTGTATAAACAGCTATGTACAGAGTGTTATTTAGGTATAATACTACCACTTTGTTTTTTTCGAGGGTAACAACATAATACATATATACTACTATGCGTGTACTTGGCGCATTTTTTTTACCTTTTTTTAAAAAAGGTAATTTTGTACGGATATCACGCCTTTTTGTAGTATTACGCATTGTATAAACAGTATGTACAGGGTGTTATTTCGAGGTATAATACTACCACTTTGTTTTTTTCGAGGTATCAACATAATACATATGTACTACTATGCGTGTACTTGGCGCCTTTTTTTACCTTTTTTTTTGAAAAAGGTAATTTTGTACGGATATCACGCCTTTTTGTAGTGTTACGCATCTTAATCTTAACAGAAAAAAATTACATCTTATAAAGAAATGTGTCTGAAGTTGTAAATATTGTATATATACATATTGCCGGACATTGCTTTTATGTAAAATATGCATGTATATTACGTTGCTTGTATAAATTATTTCTTACCAACTTTTTCCAAAAATAATATATAAAGACCTTTAGCCATCGTTTACTTTCTATAATTTTTCCATCATCAAATTCAATCCAAAATGTCTTTTCTCTACACATACTTGTATAATGACCATCTTCAATAGATGTACCCTGATGAAATATAGTATTCATTACTTTATACTGCTGTTTCGCTATCGATATCTTAGTTGTTGATATGCTAGTTAAATTAAATGTCTGTGGTATTTTCACTAATTTATTATCCTGTGACGAGAACAAAATTAAATGAATGATAACTATTTCTTTCGTCAACGTTAATTCATTTCTAAATACTAGATTTCCTGCACAAAATTGGCATGTTTTTCCATATAACGGACCCCAATTTAAAAATGTATCCTTTAATAAATTATTAAGACCGTGACTCTTTTACGCGACGCGACGGGTTGCGAGTACCCGAGATATTGAGATCTCGATAACGATGAGTGAACGGATCAAGTTCTAAGTAGGCTTGATCGATAGCTTGAGGTCCAATTAGGGGGGGGGGGTTTCTCTCATAATATTCCGCTGCGTGCCCTACGAGCGGAGATATTGCGACGCAAAGTCCAAATGTGAAAATTTATTTTTAAGATACGAATACGTATATACTTCTAACGCCGACGTCTTATATGATGACGTCATAATCAGAAACGTCACTTTCACTTTTTCGACACTGGTGGCAAGCGGTTCTGATTATACAATATAATTATATACGATAAGGTTATACATATACATAAAATACAGGTGAACGCAATTTTATTTTTTATAATAAAACAATACGAATGCATTCATCTCTAATTACTTTTCAATTATTTTTAATGTGTATCATATATATATATATATATATAGATTATACAGAGACATTATTATATATAGAGATTATTATATAGAGACATTATATAGACATTATTATATATAGAGATTATTTAGAGACATTATATATAGAGACATTATATAAAGATTATATAGAGACAAAGATTAAATCCTGTTGCTCTGCCTCTGCCTCTGCCTCGTCTACCTCAATGGTAATTGGATGATGACAATTTATATAAAAAGGCCATGAACCTTTCTTCTTGCCGTCGTATCCCTGCGGCTCTGCCTCTTGGTCTTCGAACTGTAAAATAATAAAATTGTATAAGAAATTTTATGAATTAAATACATATAATATGAATTAAATTTTTCATATATAACAAGAAGATATTTATTAATTTCGATTAAGATGGTATGTTTGTTTGTTATTGCGATAAATGTTACCACATGCCTCAGTGGTCGAATTAAGGCGACGCCTGCACGGATAGCGGGAGGTTCCAGGTTCAAACTCTGGCTGGGGTAATACTTTTCGTAATCGCAATCAAATTATTGGCGGAATATATCATAAATATGTCATTACTTTCTGTTAAATATACATAATATTAATATTACCTTGTCTATCATCTTCGGCATCGAAACGAGCAGCGGCACGATCGGCGACGACGGGATCAGCGGCGACAGGTAGGTCCGGCGGCGACAGGATGGTCGGCGACGACGGAACCAGCGGCGACAGGTCCAGCGGCGACAAAACTGGCGGCGACAGGTCCGGCGGCGACGACGGAACCGGCGGCGACGGGACCGGCAGCGATATCGGTGGCTGATTTTTCTTCCAATGATAATTCTAGCTCGAAATCGGCGAAATCGTTATCATCTATATCCATCTAAAATAAAATAAAAATAGCAACATTGTAATTATGTGAAATTATGTGAAATATATATTGAAAAGACAGTACTTACCATTTGTACTTTTGCGATTTCTCTCAGTATAAAACGGTGGTTTCGTTGGCTCCTGCCTCTAACCGAGGACAATACGGCCAGTATTTGCCATCATATATATATCAAGATATATATAATATCAACAACCTGTTCACCGTTCTCTGGATAGAATTGTAACACTGCTCTTGCGCTTCTTGACAGACATGCATACAACGTTAATAAGAAACGATATAAACGTTTTGTAGGATTGTGCAAAGTTTTGCTTGCATAACACAACCACAAGCGCAGAAATACTGACAGCCCCATCAAACGTACCAGCTTTAAATGGCAATCCTTGACCTAAAAAATAAAATAATGTATTAATATGATATTATGGCTACGGTCAACGTGACACTACAAATGCTTCGAAGCATTCCTCTTCTCTTTTCTTTCAATGAAGAAAGAAGGAGAAAAAGAACGCTCCAGAGCATTTGTATCACGTTGACCGTAGCCTATATATCAAGATATATATAATATCAACAACCTGTTCTCACCGTTCTCTGGATAGAATTGTAACACTGCTCTTGCGCTTCTTGACAGACATGCATACAACGTTGATAAGAAACGATATAAACGTCTTGTAGGATTGTGCAAAGTTTTGCTCGCATAGCACAACCACAAGCGCAGAAATACTGATAGCCCCATCAAACGTACCAGCTTTAAATGGCAATCCTTGACCTAAAAAATAAAATAATGTATTAATATGATATTATGGCTATGGTCAACGTGACACTACAAATGCTTCGAAGCATTCCTCTTCTCTTTTCTTTCAATGAAGAAAGAAGGAGAAGAAGAACGCTCCAGAGCATTTGTATCACGTTGACCGTAGCCTATATATCAAGATATATATAATATCAACAACCTGTTCTCACCGTTCTCTGGATAGAATTGTAACACTGCTCTTGCGCTTCTTGACAGACATGCATACAACGTTGATAAGAAACGATATAAACGTCTTGTAGGATTGTGCAAAGTTTTGCTTGCATAGCACAACCACAAGCGCAGAAATACTGACAGCCCCATCAAACGTACCAGCTTTAAATGGCAATCCTTGACCTAAAAAAAATAATGTATTAATATGATATTATGGCTACGGTCAACGTGACACTACAAATGCTTCGAAGCATTCCTCTTCTCTTTTCTTTCAATGAAGAAAGAAGGAGAAGAAGAACGCTCCAGAGCATTTGTATCACGTAGCCTATATGCCAAGATATATATAATATCAACAACCTGTTCTCACCGTTCTCTGGATAGAATTGTAACACTGCTCTTGCGCTTCTTGACAGACATGCATACAACGTTGATAAGAAACGATATAAACGTCTTGTAGGATTGTGCAAAGTATTGCTTGCATAGCACAACCACAAGCGCAGAAATACTGACAGCCCCATCAAACGTACCAGCTTTAAATGGCAATCCTTGACCTAAAAAATAAAATAATGTATTAATATGATATTATGGCTACGGTCAACGTGACACTACAAATGCTTCGAAGCATTCCTCTTCTCTTTTCTTTCAATGAAGAAAGAAGGAGAGGAAGAACGCTCCAAAGCATTTGTATCACGTTGACCGTAGCCTATATATCATTCATCGCACAAAATTTTTTAATTGCAAATCGGAAACGTACCTTGAGTTGAGCTCTTCTGCGATCAACGAAGTCGGGATCGAACGTGTCAGTCGTCACTTTCTGCTTTCTGCCAAGCGTAGAGAACCTTCTTTTCCGGCAGCGATAGTAGATGGGTGCGTTCAGCCGATACTCCGCTAGCCTAGCAATCGTGAGCAGTCGCTCGTTTCCTCTCCTTTTAATCCATTGGGTCAAAGGAGAGGAAACGAGCGAAAACGAGCGACTACTCACGATTGCTAGGCTAGCGAAGTATCGGCTGAACGCACCCAATGTAGGGATACGAAATCTTTAGATAAGCACGAAGCAATTCAATTCAGTATATCGCCGGCACGATTACGGTGTTACTGCCGTTTCGCGTACGCGCGTATGCGCGCGTTGTCGCACCTTACCTCGCGACGCGTAATAAAGAGTCACACGATCGGTCTCGCTCCGCGCGTACTACCGTGTCTCTCGATCGATCGAGATAGGTTAACTGATCAGATGATGAACTGACTGACAGGATAGCGCTCTAAACGAACGCACTGTCTGCACTGCACTGCACTGCGACACTAACGCCGCTAGCCGCCAGTGTCGAAAAAGTGAAAGTGACGTTCTCTGTTTGTTACATGTATGTTATAAAGAAAAGCGGTTGACGGAGACGACGTATCTTAAAAATAAATTTTCGCATTTGGACTTTGCGTCGCAATATCTCCGCTCGTAGGGCACGTAGCGGAATATTATGAGAGAAACCCCCCCCCTAATTGGACCCCAAGCTATCGATCAAGCCTACTTAGAACTTGATCCGTTCACTCGTTATCGAGATCTCAACATCTCGGGTACTCGCAACCCGTCGCGTCGCGTAAAAGAGTCACGGTCGGTCTCGCTCCGCGTGTACTTGGCGCGAGACACTACCGTGTCTCTTGATGTCAGTGACATGTTTGAATGAATACTGAGATTAAACAGCGTAACGCCGGTTTTTAAATTGATTGTCAACCGACTGTAGAAAACGCAGACACAGTTGTCCGCAATTGCTCTGATCGTATCGCTGATAAGGCGTGCGATTGTACTCTATTACATTGTTCTCTAGATACTGCGCCAATTCTCTCGGTGGTCGAAGATGGCCAAAACTGTCAAAATATATGGCATGATCTTCCCTTTTCGCATACGCCATCCAGTGAGTACCCGGTCCCTCAGTATTATCCAAATTCACGATACCGCTCTCGTTTCGACGTATACCGCCGATCGGTAACGAGTCGCGCATGAAGACACCTCTAAAATATGGAATGTGCATACGTTTTGCCAATTGTTGCAGTTGTACATTGGTAGTTACACCCTTGGGAATTTTTAGCGTCCCTTCGACGTTTTTTTTTTCTTGAGACTCCCCGTCCGCGTTTGTACGGAGCGAGATAAAGTCCGTGACATTCCATGGCGCGATTGTGACGTTGCATCTCTTCCAGCTGACGTTGCGCGGCTTTGTTATCATTCACGGCCTTTGCGACTCCCGCCGCTCCGCCGACCAACGAGCCGAAAACCCGGTAGGATACCGCCGCGTTTCGCTACCGAAAGTATTCGCTTGGTCTTCTTTTTTTTTTTCGTTTTCAAACCCATACCGAGTTTCGTTTTAGCTTTCATGGCCGCCCAGACGGCTGTAGCCGCAGCTCTCTCTCCGAGAGTCGAATCGTTCGCGATGACACGTTTTCGCGCTTCCGCGGCGAGTATATTGTCTGCCACGTGTCGTTCTACGAGATCGTTGCTACGCGAGTAAGCTATGTCGTGCTCGCGACACGCCGCGTCCAATGGATTAATACCCCGATCACCTCTTGCCAATCGTGTTTCTAAGCGAGTTCCCGGTCCGCAAAATTGATAGCCGAGGATATGTAATTCGATCGGAAGCGCGTTTATCGCGCGATTCAGCAGACCTCGACCTATCTTCGGCGGCATTCGCCGCAGTTTTTTATCAACGGCGACGGACCGTCGATGTGCGTTTACTGACACGACAAATTATAATGTATTAAACAGCGCCGATATTGCTGAACCTCCGAATCTGCCTTGATATGTTCGGGAAGCTTATCCCACAAATAATCTATGTGATTATAAAACTGTCGCAGTAGAATGACCTTTGGTATATACTTTAACTACTCGGCGGTTAAATTGTAAATATCGCTGTTATCCGACACGAGCAAAAACATTTTAACGACTGAGCATCTCAGCTCTACGCGTCTCTATAAATAGGCCAGCTTTTTCAATATTATTATTCATTCGTTGTGGAGGGGAGATAAAATGCGGTTCGTACGACAATCGCGGACGATCAGAGTGACAAACTTTGACGATAGGATGCCGTTAACGAAAGAGGTACGCAAACATGGAGGCATGCTACCGATTTCTATACGCGGTATTATCTGCGGTCCGTCGAATTGCGGCAAGAGAAACGTCTTGATAAGCTTGCTGGAAAGTTCGCACGGTGTACGTTTCGAGAACGTGTATGTGTACTCGAAATCGTTGCAACAACTGAAATATCGATATTTGGAGAATATACTAACACTGATAGAAGATATTGGCTACTTTACGTTCTCGAATAACAGTGACGTCATTCCGCCGAGCGAGGCGCTCTCGAATTCTATTTTTATTTTTGATGACGTGGCGTGCGACAAGCAGGATACGATAAGAGAGTACTTTGCAATGGGCCGGCACGCAGACATTGACTCTTTCTATCTTTGTCAGACGTATGCGAAGATACCGAAGCATCTTATACGCGACAACGCGAATTTATTGATTCTGTTTAAACAGGATGGTACCAATCTGAAACACATATACAACGATCACGTAAACACAGATATGTCTTACGATGATTTCAGTAAATTGTGTCATACGTGTTGGCAACAAAAGTACGGATTCGTGGTGATAGACAAGGACAGCGCGATTTCGAATGGTCGATACAGAAAAGGATTTAACGACTTTGCGATCCCAAAACGTCGTTAGTTGTTGTCGACGCTTCGTTTGAACAACGTTAGCGCAACATGGACAGCGGCGAGGAGATTTAGAGAGCGCGAGAGGATCGTGAAAGATATTGCGAAAACGAGCAATTCGATTCGCAAAAAACATCATGCCTTGAAAACTGGTAAAATGGAGGAAGATATCGCGTTGGAGAGACACTTTAAGCCCGTCATCGAACCTCTAAAGCAGATTGCCGAAAACACCGTTGCTGGCAAAGAATCTGACGTGTCAAAGATTGAGAATGAAACGGCGTGGGAAGACGAAGAGCCGAAGCTCAAACGACAACGACCAAACGCCTCGTTTAACGACTCTGTAATGGCTTCAACTCCGGTTACGTTGAAACGATCGATAAATGTGCCATCTAATTTGAGCGAAATAACAAAAACTTTACAACCGCGTAAACCGAAACAATCAAAAGGTTCATTGAATGAACCACTATAACCTCTGCGCCTTCCGTACAACCTACAGTGCTCGCAAACGAAGATGTTTTTGAAACCACGAATGACCCACTCGTGACGTCCGTTCGACAGCAGTTGCAAACATCTGAGGGTCAAGAAACGTTGCGAGATCAATTGTGTCCATTGAGCCAAAAGTACATCGGGGCAGTTCTGAGCGGCGATGAAGAAAGCGGTATGGACATCGCGTACGGTGTTAAATTCACCAACGATGGAATGATGTTCGGTAATAAACGTTTTGACGTGAACCATGCGGATAACATAATTATCGACGGCATACGATACAATGGCACACGCGGTCTTTTCGAATTAATCTTTAAGAAATATCCCGATGACGATATCTACACGGAGGACGATATGCAAACGTACAAAAGCATTCTGTTGATGACGAGTATTCATAAACGCAATTATGATGCTCACGCTCAAATATAGGGCAACGGGGGATACAAGTACACACATATAATCGGGCCGCTGATTTCAGGTAAAAAAGCTGGAAAAGGTATACCGCGTGCTATGACAGGCAACAAAATCGATTATATAATTGCACAGTCGATTTCGGCTAAAAAAGCCGGAAAAGTTATACCGCGTGCCATGACATTAAACGACAACAAGATCGACTATGTTCATTGGGACGATCCCAACGAGCTTGTAGATCATCTCCGATTGCTCGAAGCTTTGCGCCTAGCGGGTCACACCGGTCACAATAACGAAATCCTGTCGATTGGAAATTAGTTGGTCTGTATCGGAACTGATAAACAAGCGGCCGCAATTGCCGACGCTAGCTCTAGCGGGAACTAGAGACCAGTCACGCTAGACCCTGACCAATCGAGGAGATGTGGCGCGGAAGCGCGAGTTGAAGGAAAAACAAGAAAGGAAGTGACGTGTGAGGAGAGATCAAAAGCGCGAAGAGTTCGTGACGAAAATAAAGAAGAAGGTGTGCAAGCGTACGTACGAAGATCGAGAGGAGGTTGTGAGAAACGGTGCAAGGCGTACGTTACGAGGAAGGGTGGATGCGTGAAGCTGTGCCAGGAGCACTGGACGAAGGACGAAGTAAGCTACGGGAGGTTGCGCGAGGTGTGCGCGGCGAGGACTGCGTCAGGCTGTGCAAGGCGTATTTGCGAAGGAGAGAGGTTGCCAGAAGCTGTGCGAGGGGTGTTTGCGAGGGAGAGAGGCTGCCGTGAAGCTGTGCTAGGCGTGCATTACGAGAGAGAGAGAGAGAGAGAGAGAGAGAGAGAGAGAGAGAGAGAGAAAGTGACGGAAGCTCGATTATTGGTGAGAGCTTGTACGACGAAACGAAAGGCGCGAAACGGAGAGGTTAAATGTAAGTAGACGAGCTCCTTGAGCCGTATTACCGTAAGCGCGAGTATATACTATTTTATTATATTACAATAAATTTTTTTATAAAAAAATAATTTTTAAAATAGTTAAATGTTTTTTTTTGCATTACAGGGATAATATGAAACAATCTAGTTGGAAGTTGTAAGGTTGTAGCGAAAAGTATTATTAGTAACTTAATTAGTGATTAATATATAAAGACAAAGAATGTAATATATTACCTAAAGCTACCTTTTGCCTGTTTTCAAAAGACACATCATAACATTACATGAATCGAGATTTTACTTGGTTACTTCAGTTTAAGAAAATTGATTGCAAAATGGCTCGTCAGGATAATTTTGTTGAAAACTTTTGGGATATTCTGGAAACAACACATGGAGTTTTTATTCCTAACTACATCAAAAACGTTATGCATTTTAACAATTTAGATAATCCAATATCTTTCAAAAAAATCACTGAATCAATGATAAGTGAACTAAAAAATTTTGCAAAAAATGAAATGCAAGATTTTATTGAACCGAATGCAGATTTAAAAGCGTACTTTGGTTTATTTGAGAAAAGGCCAGAAAAATTTCGATTCATGATAGGTGACAAGCAATTGATACTGGCATTAGTTGAAATAGTTAAAGAAATGCCACCAGATATCTGGAGATTGTCAAAGCCATCTCAAGTTTTTCTCGATGAGCCATCTCTAAAAAAAGCGAAACTCGCAGTTGACAAATTAAATTTACAAAAAAATGTGTCACCACTTCAAAGCGATCAAAGTTCAAATGTTAATCTTGAAACTGAAAGAAAGAAAGTAGAGACGCTTATTAAAAACTTAAATAAAAAGTATACATCAAATGAGAACGTAAGCGAAGACATACGGGAGAAATTAAAATGCTCTACAAAAGTAAAGATATCCATAAAAGATAGTTATGACGAAAATGGTCTTTCCAAAGCATTTACATATTCTGCTTGTGTAACATGCCCGTTATGTTCAATACTTGTTAACTTTACAAAAGTCGGAAGCAGATGGATAATTTCAAATTTTGCTCGTCATATCGAGACTCATAAAAAATCTGCTGGACAGAAAAAGGCGGCTTTAAGTAATGTTAAGTCAATTAAAGAATCTTTTAAGATATCCAGCGATATATCTAACGAAAGTCAACATACTGATGATCCTACATTACCTGTGATTGCAGAAGGAACTATTGTTAATAACGAGTTGGTGCTTTCGTCCGTAACAGGGCCCGTAAATATTACCGATACATTTTTAATTGATTTAACCAATAATCCGATGCATGACTCTATTTTGGATTCTGGACGTCATTCAAAATCTTCACATAAAACGACAAACGAGGATAAGCCTGAACAAGACTCAGAATCTATTGTCAAAACTGTAGGCATGGAGGAATCTAAACGATTGACTGAATCATTTTCCGCGTCTAATAAAACAGTTAAAAATCCAACAACCCATGAATCTTTACCATCAACGTCTAAATCACTAAATGATGTCAGCAAGGATGTAGATGGTTTGTATAACGAAGAACTTAATAAAATTCCTAGTGTTTTGGGGAAATCTTGGGGGGAATGGTAGATCGAGATGATTATCGAACGAATCATCTCGAAAAAACAATTTCTCTAAAAAATGTTCGTACTAATAATTCTCGATCGCGATCAGAAAGAAACATGCGTAAATTGTTCTCTTCTGTAGATGAAACTCAACCACGAATTTCATGTTACTTTCCTGTGCTCAATCGTTTAGATGTTGAAAAATTAATCGAAATAAAGAATTAAATATTTCTATTAAACATTTTCTGGAAAAACACTCAGATAATTCTACTGCAAACCATGATATATATGAGTCGAATGAAACGCAAACCTTATTTTTAAAAAAATTAATGAACACTGCTCTTTCTAACACAAGCAAAAAGAAGGGGGGACAACGATACGATGATACACTTAAGCTTTTCGCAACTTATTTATTTGTTATCGGTGGTCGAATGTTGTATGAAACATTATCTGCGAACTTGCCCTTACCTTCTTTGAGTACAGTAAGTCGTACGTTAGATAATTCGGGTTGTTTAATAATAGAAGGTGATATGCGAGTTACGGAATTAGAAAAGTTTTTACACATGAGAAAACTACCATTTTATGTATGGTTAAGTGAAGATGCAACCCGAATAACCGGTCGTATTCAATATGACTCTAAATCGAATCAACTCGTTGGTTTTCCTTTACCGTTGAACAATGATGGAATGCCTGTAACACACTCATTTACAGCTACTTGTGCTAAAAAGATAGAAGAATACTTCAGTACTAATAGTCCTGCCTCTTTATTATATGTAATAATTGCACAACCGCTCGTATATCAGGCACCTTCTTTTTGTTTGTGTTTATACAGTACTGACAATAAATTCGAAGCTGATGATGTTATTAAGCGATGGTCTTACACTGTTAAATATTTAAGGGGGGAGACTCGTCTCTTTGACCCTTTCTTTGATAATTTTTTATAAAGAACTGAGAGTATTTATTGAATCCTAATAAAATACATGATAATGTTGACGATCAAATGTACAAGAAGAAATTTTTTTATAGTACAAAAAATACAAAATGGCTGCGCTGCAGTTGCTCGAAGTTGTCGTCTAGATTTTGCACGGGAGAATGCCCAGGTCCTTGTAATGAACTGAAATCAACAAACCAAAATTTTTTCGTTAAATTATGATCCTCCGATGCGCATGAACCTAAATTTAGCAAAAAAAAATTTTTTTTTTTAATAAAGGACGTTTCAAAAAAATTTTACGATTTTTTTTTCAAACAAAATGGCTAAAAATAATATTTATTATAAAAATTTTAATGTAAATTTAGGTTCATGCGTATCGGAGGATCATAATTTAACGAAAAAATTTTGGTTCGTTGATTTCAGTTCATTACAAGGACCTGGGCATTCTCCCGCGCAAAATCTAAACGACAACTTCGAGCAACGCAGCGAGTATTTTTTCTACTATAAAAAATTTTTTTCTTGTACATTTGATCGTCAACATTATCATGTATTTTATTAGGATTCAATAAATACTCTCAGTTTTTTATAAAAAATTATTTAAAAAAGGGGTCAAAAAGACGAGTCTCCCCCCTTAAAGGATGCAGGTATAAGAGTTCTAGGTATGTCTTCTGATGGTGATCCTCGGTTATTGCGAGCAATGCGAATTGAAACAAATACTGGTGTTTTTAAACAAACAAATTCTTGTGAAACTAGTCAAGTTCCTCCTGCATTACAATGCACTTTTGAGTCATTACCACAAATTATTTGTATACAGGATACTGTGCATATTGGCACCAAGCTCAAAACAAGAATGCTGAAAAATTCCATTGTATTGCCAATGGGAAATTATTTAGTCTCAGCTAGTCACTTGCATATTCTGATAGACACAGTTCCAAAGGACAAACATTGTTTAACTCGAAAAGATTTATCCCTAAAAGATAAAATGAACTTTTCTTCCGTATTAAAAATATCAAATTCTAAAGTCTCCGAGCTATTAACAAAACATGTTTCGGAAAGTGAAAGAACTGTAACGTATTTATACGTTATCCGCTTGTGTTTGAGTGCATTTTTAAGTAAAACATTAAGCCCATTAGAACGAATTTATAATATATGGTATTGTGTTTTTTTTCTACGTTTATGGAGAGCTTGGCTACACGCAAATTCACAGTATTCCATAACTAATAATTTTATAACTTTAAATGCGTATCTATGTATCGAGATAAACGCACAAAGTTTGATAGATGTTATAAAGTTACTGAAAGAAATTGATTCTCCCGAACTATTTTTACCCTGGCAATTCAGCAGTCAACCGTGTGAAGATTTCTTTAGGCATTTGCGTTCAACAAGTTCTACATTTTCAACTATAGTGAATTGTAGTGTTTTAGAGGCTATCCACAGAGTTAGACGTATCCAACTTCAAAGTGACATATCAACAAGTAATTCTAACGTATCAACTGAAGGATATAAATTTCCACGCGCTCAAAAATCAAGTTTATGTTCCAATAAATCAACATTTGAACTTCCCTCTTTGAATGAAATGGAATATACTATTGAATCAGCAAAACAAAATGCTTTCATCACGGTATCATTACTAGGTATGACAGTACCCATATCCGATGCAGAAAATAGAATCATACATGACATTCATATTATTGATTCTGATGATTCAACTGTAGATTCATTTTGTACAGAAGAAGATAATAATGTATTTTTATCGTCCAATTCTAATGAAATAAATTCAGTAAATGAGACTGAAGATAATGAAGAGTTTGATTTATTGGAAGACTTAACAACACTTTCGTGCGTTCAGGGTAGTTTAGAACTAACTAATTTTGACAAAATAACAACAGAAATTAAGCCTGACAGTCCTTTCACGATCGTGACCGATTCCTATGGCAAGGAATTAATAGTAAGAAAATCATCAATATGTTGGCTTCTAAGTAAAAACTCGTGCAAATTAAGCAGCGACAGATTACAGCGTGTTAGAGAATCTGAATTAACTACATATATACAAAAATCGCGTTTTGCACAAAGAAATGATGAGTACAAAAAATGTGATGAAATATTTATCGGTGATTGGTGCTTATTTAAAAGATTAAATAATAAAAAGTGCTATATTGGTCATATTCTTAGTTTCGCGTATACAAATGGCAAAACCAAGGGCAAAATGTGGAAATCTATCGAATATTCAAAGAGTTTTGCAAAAACAGAAGGAAACAGTAAAGATATAGGTGTCCTTTGTCATTGGTATAAAATCGACAGAGACAGACCATTAATTTTTGTGCCTATGAATACTCAAGAGTATATTAATATTAAAAACTATGTTCTTACAATTTCACGTCCTTCTTTTGTGTTATCAGGGTTAAAGCTTAGTGAGAACATTTACGACAATATTAAAAAGTATTTCTAATCAGTAATTATACTTTATATATTTTAATACTTTGCGTTGTGCAATTCGAGACTGAAACTTAGTGTATATATGCAAAAACAGCTAACAATAAGCTTAAACATTATGTATCTAATTATAAGTACATCCGTATTTTCATGTTGTGTTCGTAACGTTTTATATATGATAGATTTAAGTTGCGTTAAAAATGTACCTTATAAAGTGTAATTTTGTTTTTTATTCATAAAAGTTATTGTTTGATAAAGCAAAAAACAGATATTTATAAAAGTATTAATGAGAACGTCTACGAAAATATTAACAGATATTTATAATCGGTAAATATACCTTGTATATATTGTCATTTATTATGTTTTTCCCTTTCCTACTTTAAAGTATTCTATTTATATTTAAAAAAATGATATAAATGTTTAATATAACAAGCAAATTTAAAAAATATATAGTTGAATTTTAATCACTAAATAGCTCAACCCCTATTTCAAATATATATATATATATATATATATATATATATATATCTCAATAGATGTTAATTATAGAAATAAAATTAGGAATAAGGAAAAATGTAGAGAAAGTAATTAGTTATACGTCAAAGTAATTTAAATCACCTAAAATAATATTTATATTACTAGAAATTATAATAAAATCGCTTAAAATCATAATGAAATCATTTGAAATCATAATGAAGTTACTTGGAATCAGTTGAAATCACTTGTGAAATCATTTGAAATTATTTGAAATCGGTTGGTCATATAAAATCAAATGAAATCAGTTGAAGTCAGTTAAAATCAGTTGAAGTCAGTTGAAATCAGTAATCATTTGTAATCTGTGGTACACCCAAAAGACGAGTGAATAACCCCTTGGCGACATCCATAACATTAAAATCGGTTACGTTGTCGACCCATTTAAAATCTGCGTATGGCAATGGTTGATACATTGCCCAGCCGTATAAGTTATTTACATCAAAATACATGAGGTACGACGACGGTTTCGATGGATCGTACGACTGCATGTACTTGTTGTTGGCCAGCGCGTATCTGTTTGAACATTGACTCAAACCGCCGCGTATACCGCGTTCGATAAACATGACCATGTCAATGTCGGTGAGCAATTCGAAATTGATGTGTGTATGCTTCAACATAGCATCCCACGTAAAACCCAGTAGAGTATAATAATACGCCGGATCGAGTCCATAACTCGCGACGCAACTATCGCAAAAATTTTCAAAGATATCGGCCAACAGCAAGACATTGGTCTTGAGATATAAATCGCTGTAATCACCGAGCGTTCGAATGGAGAACCGCTGCCAGACGTCGACGGCGTGCGCGTAATCGCTCTCGGATACGGTGTCACCTGTCAATGAACTGTAAAATGAGTCGCGCGGTGGTAAACACAACTCCTCCAATTTTTCGACGCAGTCAATGTATTCATATGGAAATACGCCTTTTCGTGTCAGCAAATTAAAATTTTCTGCGGATAATTCACAAAATTCGCGTTGCAATATTCGCAGTTTATCCTTGCTGAGATAAGATGCAAATTTGTCGAGACTAGCGGTGAGAAACTTGTACGAATCGATAAATCGCAATTTGACGCACGTTTTCTTATCTTTATCTTCGGTGTTTTGAACGTTTTTTGTAAACGAAATATATTTTTCTTTTGTGATCGGGAGTAAATCTACATGTCCTTCGTATGCTGTTGCTATTTCAGTTTTAATAAAATGTGCATCGTATCCCGATAAATTATGAAACACTATGGGAATGCAATGCGAATCTTTATAATTTAAGTTGCAATTCGAATGCGCGGGACCTCTGTATCGACCGGTCAGGTGACAATGGTCGCGTACTCGCACGTCGTCTGGCTTGAACGGTTCTTTGCACACGTGACAGTGCGTTGCACTGTTAAACTTTTCCCACTCGTCTCGCGTGAAATCTGCCATGGGTATATTAGTGGACAAAATCTTTACGTCGTGAGCTAAACGTCTTAGCTCCTCGGCGAACCACGCGACGCAATCCTTATCGCGACGAAACCGATACATAGATAACGACTCGTCGTACGAGCAACGCACGTAGTACCCTATGCTAAACACGCGATGATGTTGATATGTGTACCTGGACGTTTCCGGATCCGCTTCCATCTTCTCCAGGGTACATTCCAGGTCGGCGTATACGACAAACGGAACTTGTTCTTTTCTGTTGTGATTTTTAAAGGCCAACCACTTGTCGTTATCGCTCGGTAACTTGATCGCGCAGTCATTCATCTCCCGACAGTCGACGGTGTGGGCAGCCAATTTCTCGTTGGAGCTGAAGTAGTGCAAACATCTGCAAAAATAAACGCAAATATTATAAATTTTTTATACACAAAATATTCTATATTATTAAAAGAACCATATAGGTACTTACCAATTGCAAAAGTATTTCCTGTGCTTTTTTTTACTGATTTGCGAGCTTACGAGGCGGGATAGGTTCTTGATCCATGAAAAAGTCCCACGTTGTTGTTATGCACGTACAACAGATTTACATGTCTGTCCATATTTTGATCAGTAACCCGTATTGGCAAGATAGCAAGTTCCATGTTTTTTTCTCGATGCTGTACACGTTGATGGAGATGTTGTTGTGATTTTCAAACCGTTTAATTTGATTCAACGTCATTGGAAACTCAATGTCCGTAAGATCTAGCACCGACGTGTAATGTGGATACGACGATTCTTGTTTTGTATGTCTCTCGGCTGGATACAGAGCAGCCACCACTGACCATGCGAAACATGCATTGTCTCTTGATTGCATGTTTATATCACCGCATTCTTCTTTTTAATTTCTTGCGGTATTTCCACAAAACACCCCGCTTGCAATGGATTGTATTTGTTCACGTTTACCATTAAATTGAGTATACGCGACAACGCCCATCCGCTATCACGTTCCTGGAATTCCTCCAGCTTTGCTAAAGTAGGCTCGATGACGTGTCTCTTGTACCACTCATGCAGATCGGACTCGCAAAAGAGTTCATAGTTTCTCGTTGCGATACTTTTCTTCGCGCGTTTGTCACCCGCAACAAATTCACCATTAAACACTGTGTTAATTTTTACATTGTCATATCGCTGCATGACGTTCCGCACATGACTGAGTACAATTTCTCTCGCATTTATAAGAAATTGACGAGGGTCGATGTGTTTGGAATTTATCACTGCACCAGTCAATATACGGCTTTCAAAAGCTGGATCTATCTCGCGCCATCTGAGTCCTGTCTCACTCGCACTGTATCCAGCACCCACATGTACGAAACGTTGACGTACCAAGTCTTTCAAACCTTCGAGTCTTGCGATACAAGCGACCAATGACTGTTTGAGACCGATCGATGACTGATCGATTGATAATCGTGGCCGCTTAATTCGGATTTGTTCTTCCAATGATTCCATAAACTCGTCACATCGTTGCTCCCACGCGGCAAAGTCTTCCCTCGAATTTAACTGTGTGGATTGCTCCAACAACTCTTACTCCATGTTATTGCACGATTCTCTTGCTAACGCATTTGTTGCACTCACGACTTCCAGTTCTCGACTATTGAGCGTATCCTCCAGATTCGTCATTTTATATTCTACTAATAATGCATCGTTTGCTTATCATATCTAATTTCATCTCAGCAGCCGTACATCGGCGCTATTTGCAAAATTTGCAGTTTTGCACGTGTTCGATGAAATCATTGCGAGACACGTACGTTCACGAAAACGCGCCATTGACTTTTGGTGATTTAATCTGTATCAATGCAGCAGCCGTACATCGGCGCTATTCGCAGTTTTGCACGTGTTCGATGAAATCATCGCGAGACATGTCGCGACATGTTCTTCAAAACAATAACGCTCCATTGAATTATGCAAAATTGCAAATTTTGCAGTTTTGCACGTGTTCGATGAAATCATCGCGAGACACGTCGCGACATGTTCTTAAAAATAATAACGCTCCATTGACTTATGCGAAATTGCAAAATTTGCAGTTTTGCACGTGTTCGATGAAATCATCGCGAGACACGTATGCTCTTGAAAAGAAATCATATTTGATGCCCGATGAGGTAATCTCATCACGAATGTTCTTGACAAAGATATCACATTTAACGTATATGTGGATTGTGGTGGCGGTCACCATGCAGCAGCCGTACATTGGCGCTATTTTTGCAAGATTTGCAGTTTTGGGTATGTATAAATGGTCTACGAGAATTCTAGAGCGCAGTCGAGAGTTCAATACGGTTCAAGTAAGATGCAATAAACAACCTCCAGATACGATGAACACTCACGGTGCGAACTACTACGTTCCGATTCAGGACGAAACGTGTGAGAAACAGCACAATGAGTAAGTACCGCTAATTTTCATATATACTTGTGCAAAAAAACTTAATAAACATATAATTATATTTTTTCAGTTTTGATAAACCCTGCTACACGCCACGTATTTTGGGAAGGAGATTTGCCTTGACGTCAACAGCGTATAAATTTTTGGATGTTGGAATCAACGCGGGACCTATGTCCTCTGTGGATATACTTATTGGCGATAACCGAGGCAATCGGATAATTCTGCCACATGCAACGTGGGTGACATTCATCGAAAAACGTGCAGATATACAGCGACTCGTGCAGTCATTGGCACCATCATTGCTAACGTTTCGAGATCTTGAGCTTGTTAAAATACGTGACGCAGATATTGTAAAATTGACGTCGTGCGGCACCAGTTTGTACATGAAACCGTCATCTGTACTCTTTCTGTTCGAACTAGAACATTGCGTCGAGAACGTGTATTTTCAACTATGTCAAAATGTTCACGGCGTAAGTGAAAAATTCAAACAGTTTGTAACAACTTTACGTCAAAATTGTATCACCGCTAAGGTCGTCACTTTGAGTAATGTTGTGAAGATTTTAGTTGGAGGTCGTTGCTTATTAAAAAGTTAGGTAATTTTTTAGAAAAACTTACACAGCTCCTTATCTCCAATATTGATAAAAATATGCTCATTCGACGCGTTTTTGTATAAAACGAAGGAATTGTGTGGATGGAAAAGTGTATGCGTGTATACAGTGGGTTGGCTTCTCTGCGGGTGCTCCACCTCCAAAAAACTAATCTAACCTAACCCAATTGTTGTGTGGGTGGAAAAGTGTATGTGCGAGCATACATATATGTGTGATTCATCCGCACAAAAATTGGGTTGGGTTAGGTTAGTTTTTTGGAGATGGAGTCCCCCGCAGAAGGGCGGAACCCATTGTATCCACGCATACACTTCCACCCACACAACAATTAAGTTAGTAACATATATATATATATATAAACAAATGTCCTGACTGACCGACTGACTGACTGACTCATCAATGCCCAGCCCAAATCCCTAAATTTAAAAACATGAAATTCGGGGAATATATTTCTTTCGTGACATAAGCACCTGTGACTAAGGGATTTTTAGAAAGTTGACTTTTAACGAGGTGAAAAAGGGTAAAATGTGTTTTCATGGATTCCTCGACGGGCCGTCAAGCTTAAAGTAGTCTATATACATATATCATAGAATTACATATTACTATAGCACGCCATTTTGCTATTTAATACTATCATAAAAGTTCTAATACCAACCCAGGAAAAAATGGAGAAGATCTGACCATGTCTGATTTTATAAAATGAGATACAACGAGATCTGAAATTCAAGTAAAATCAGATCTGATTGGATACAATTTTATCTCGCCAGATCTGCATGGCCGTATTTAATCACATGCAGCCAGATATGCTAAACTATAATCTGATCTCACCAGATCTGACCATTGCTGCCGTTCGATATTGAATCGCAGATCCAATCGGATCTCTTCCGATCTAATCGGACATTATCTGATTGCTTCAGATCTCCTGAAGTACGAGCAGACATTATGACTCAGATCTTGTCGGATCTGAGCAGACCTATCCAGACATATCTTGATCTCACCAGATAAGACCAATCTTGGCTTACAAAGTTGTGTTGCTGATTCAATCAGATCTTTTCCGATCTTGCCGGATCTGAGCAGACCTAGTCAGACATATCTTGATCTCACCAGATAAGACCAATCTTGGCTTACAAAGTTGTGTTGCTAATCCAATCAGATCTTTTCCGATCTTGCCGGATCTGAGCGGATCTCGCCAGTATAGAACTTATAAAAATTTTGTTCTCAAATCGTCCATTATTAATTTTTACACCCAATGTTGGACATTATTATATCAAATATAATATTAACTCTGTAAAGGGAAAGCTTTTAAATGATTTTTGGTCAAAAAATCAATTAATTTTTATATTAAAAACAGTTTTCTCAATTTTTTGAAACATTAACATTTTATAATAAATATAATCTCTGCCAATTTAATAATAATTGTTAATTTTGACACCATATTTAGAATTTATTATAAATATTCCATTAAAAAAATACCGTGCAAAATTAATTAATAATATATAAATATAAAAGATTAATGTGTATATGTATATATAAAACATAAATCTTTTAAATTATTTTGCAAACATACCTTATAATTTAAACTGATAAAATAATATAATTACATATAAACTTATATAGTCATATAAGATTATATATGATCAGATCATAATGTTGCATCTCAAAGTATCCGATAGATGGCATCCGACGGAATCTGATTCTCGTATTTAAAATTTGATGAACAATGGTATAAGAACGGTATCAGACACGGCAGTGTCGTGCTAAGTTGCGCCAAGTTATGTAAATCGTAGAACGGCACAACTTTTGTATCGTAGAGTCCACTTTTATAATAAAGTGGCACATTTAAAAAATAACATTTGAAAACAACAATTTTCTGCAGTGGATGGACACCGGATCGGATCAGATCTACTCATGTCTGATTGGATCTGAGCAGATATAATAGATTATATTATTCTCGTTACATATCTGACTCTATCCTCCAGGATCGGATCAGATCTACTCATGTCTGATTAGATCTGATCAGATAGGGCCAATATTTTGATCAAACCAGATCTGAGTGGATTGGATCTGATGAGATCTGTTCAGATCTCTTCCATTTTTTCCCGGGAAATTAAATTGATACTTAAAGAAAAGAAATTATTTTATGTCTAGACGTATTTATAATTCATTGAATTATTATTAAGCTATTACATAAATGAAAATGCAGAATTAAAATTATGTCTAGACAAAATCTTAATTTTGAATTTATTTTATGTTATGACATAAAATTTTTTCGGGAATTAAAATTATGCACATAATTGTAATTGCCGATTTTGTATTATGTATGTAATTTTAATTCTAGAATTTTTATTATGTACATAAATTTAATTTTAGAATTTTTATGTACATAATTTTAATTCTTGAATTTCAATTATGTACATAATTTTAATTCTTGAATTTCTATTATGTACTGTGACGTTGCGGCTCGCCGCCCCGTCGCGGCGCCCCGCCGCCGTCACAAGGCGCGGAATTTCGCGCCCAGGGACGGACCAGGGAGGCAACGACGAGATCTCCAGGGGTCGTATTTAATCGCGTTTCCGCATTCTGATTACTTCTTTTTTTTGCAATGTAATACGCGCGGCACCTCACCCACACCACGGCAAACCTTCGAGGGAGTACTTGGCGAAGAAAATCAAGGACGATCGATAATCCGGGAGGAGTGGCAAACGCGGAAGCAGCAGAGATCGCGGGCTGGCGAGAGCAACGCGGCAGGCGGGCGGCACGTGCGGCAGCGACGGACGAGGCCGCCGATAGCGGGGCCCCAAGCGCTTGGGTAAACACCCGGCTTCAGCAAATGATCTCCACCAAACATCGACCTACGGGGTGACTGATCACCGCCCCAGGGTCAAACCGGAGGCCCACCGGCGAGAACCGAATTCCGCCCGCTGCTAAGGACAGAATTGAGGAGTCGCACGCCGCCGAGGGACCGTTGCACGCCCCCGAAGGATCTTGTATCGACAGCACTGCGCCGGGACACCGCGGGCTTGCAAGCTCGCGTCCGATTGGCTCGCGCGCCCCTCAGGAAGGGGTACCGTATCGATTCCGCAATCGAGCGGGTCTAGCGTTTTCACTCTCTGGTCGTCCGTCGGCGAGATACGTTTCGTAAGATACGCGATAGCCACCCCGAGTCGGGTATTTCGATATTTGTCTGGAGGATCGAGGATCGTGGTGGAAGGCGACGGCGAGGAGCCCAGGAGGAGGCGTATCCCCGGTGAGGTTGCCCGTAAATCGCGATATGTAAAGCAACGACACCGCCCTCCGGTACACGCTCTCGCTCGGGATAACGTATGTTAAGATTGAGTGTAATTTCGCGATCGATAACGAGAGCGAAGGGCCTCGGGATGGTATCGTGGCCGCGGAACCGTGGTACAAGCGTTGTGGCGAATCCCTGGAGATCGCGATAGGCGTTAATGAGTTCGATATCGCGAGTATATTGCGTTGTCCTCGCGACCTTGGTGTACGGCCGCATACGGGCCGGTAGCTCGTCAATTGCGTTACCGTTTCTTCGCGTCGGGAAATTCTGGTGTTCGAGCGTCGGTGTTAGCGTCTCGATTTGTGTTCGGATCTCGTTATTACGGGTTGATAATTGTGCTCTCGCGTTGAGAAATTTTGCGTCCGGCATTACTTGCGTTGCGTCCTATACTCGCGTTAAGAAATTACCGGCGTTCACACGCTTCGTGCGTTTAGATGTTACTTGCGTAGTTCTTCCTGGCGTTCCGTGGTTATTAGACGCGTACTCCGAGTCAAAAGTGGTGTGGCCTTCTCCACACCTGGCGCCCAACATTATTAGCGATATCGCGACTTGCTTGGTTAAATGACTCGGCGCCTCCCCGTTGCGCCCAAGCCGAATATCTCGCGTTAAGTTAAGATATTCGGTTCCGGACGTGGTTTTCACGCAATCCAAGCGTGACGTACCATTATTTTGCGACATTTTGCGTTGAACCTCACTCTCGTGAGTGATGTTAAGTGTAGTATTCTTGCGTGTTATAATTTCCAACTCGAATTATTAATTGTTTGAGAATAGAATCTTCAGCGTGTTTATTAGAGACCCAATTAATACTCCGTGGGTGTCTCGCGTCCGCGTTAATATTAATTCTGTTAAATGAATCTCGACACCCCGCCACCGGCTATTTTTGACTTACTTATCGAATTTATCTTGTGTTTGATCGAAGCCGGATGGATCAACGTTGTTATTTTCTCGACAACCAGTACTCGATAAATGTTATATTCTTTGTTATCTGACTGAGTATGAAATTAACGTGTCACCCCGCCGAATATCGCGCCGCCCTTCATTAACCCCGCTCGTGATTAGGTCAAGCTAGCCGATTCCACGCACCTCCACACTTCGTTTTGCGTCTCGTTTAGGTTTTCGCGATTTCGTGGACGCGAAGGTACGCGTCTGGCGCCCAACATTCGGAACATTTCGTGGAGTATCGGAGGTGCGAGGAAATCACTGGAGAGGCCAACCATCCCGCTCTCCTAAGTCCTTTTGATCCGGCTCACGTCCCGGAGCGGTCCGGGAGTGCAAAAAGTCGTGACAGTACATAATTTTAATTCCCGAATTTTTATACACATAATTTTAATTCTTGAATTTTTATGTACATAATTTTAATTCTTGAATTTCCATTATGTACATAATTTTAATTCTTGGATTTTTATGTACATAATTTTAATTATTGAATTTCTATTATGTACATATAATAAATAGAAATTATATTATATTATATAAATAGAAATTCAAGAATTAAAATTATGTACATAATAAAAATTTAAAAATTAAAATTATGTGCATAATAAAAATTTAGGAATTAAAATTATGTACATAATAAAAATTCAGGAATTAAAATTATGTACATAATGGAAATTCAAGAATTAAAATTATGTACATAATAAAAATTTCTTTCAATTTAAAATTCTATATAAAATCTAAGATTAAAATAATAGTAGCACGTAATTTTAATTTTTATTTTTCATTATGTCATGGCATAATTTTTATTCACTGAAATTCTATTAACTATGACATTATTTTAATTCGTGAATTGTTATTATGTTGTAGCATAATTTAAATTTACTGAATTACTATGATAGTTTACATAATTTATATTTCTGCAATTATTATTATGTTACGACATAATAAAAATACATTAATATTATATCTCATGACATAATAAAAATGAATTAAAATTGTGTCTTGACATAAAAGAAATTCGACATATAAACTGTACCTTTCTCTATGTATGGCATGCCGTTTTGCTATTTATTCATAAAATTTTTATTTTGAATTAATTTTACGTGAATACATAATTTTAATTCATAAGGGCCTTAGGACATGGCTTTAGGATGTTATGACATAATAAAAATGGTTCCGAAAAACTATTTACTTCAGTTTAAATCAATTACTGAATTTTTATTTTAGATTAAAAAATCCTATTAATAAATAGTAAAACGACGTGCCATATATTGCATTTTCTTTGTTAATAACTTTTTAATAAGCAACGACTACTAAAATATATACATATTGGAACGCGCACTGGCAGTCGAAACGCGAGGAAAGAATAGGTGCTGTCAGAGGGGCCACCTATCCTTGTCGTACACTATAGCATACGTACAAAGTTAGAAAAAATTAGAAACTTGCACATTGCTTCCTCATCATACAAATCGCTATACCATTGCTCTTATTTTATTTTGCTCACAAAGCTCCTCTTATGACGAAGCTTGTATTTTATTTGATGCATTATTAATATTTATTAGTTTGGGTTCCTCATAGAGGAAGCTTTATGAGCGAAATAAAATAAGAGCAATGGTAGCGATCTGTATGATGAGAAAGCAATGTGCAAGTTTCTAATTTGCACACTTTTTTAATTTTAAATTTAATCTTTTTATGAATTGAGAGATAAAGGGTTAGCTTAGTAGCACAAGTGGGGTTTTACAATCGACGCAATGTCAAATCGATGTTGACTTTGGGAGTTCAGGCTACAAGGTCCATATGGACTTCGCACATGGACTTTTAATCGCGTATAAAGCTGGGTCTAATCAACTAAATCTTAAATAATTATATATGAAATAGGGGTAGAAAAGACTGAAGAATATAATAGAATTACTAATAGCCCAATATCTCAAAATTGGCGGAAGTTAGAGCAGCCACGGTCATTTCTCAAAAAATTTTATAAAGAAAGAACCCTATTACCGATTATCGTCAAATTCAATACCAACCTTCTTTTAATGATACTCTCTCTCTCAAGTCCTATTACTCGTGCCCGAGCGTGGCGACTTATTTTCATATACATGTGTTGCGCACGTGGATTATACACATTGTATATGAAACCTACAGTTTAACGCCGATTTCGAACGGCAATTTTTTAGAGAAATTCTCGTGGCAAGACATACTCTTGGTGGATTGCCATTGCTTTTCGAGAGGAGAACGAGCGAATAAAATTTTTTAGCTCTACCGGGAATCGAATCCGGGACCTTTGGCTCAATAGACCAGTGCGCTGTCTACTAGGCCACGCTCGTCCTCAATGATATTCTATATAAAATTAAATGTATAATTTATATATGTAACTTTTCAAGCAGACATCGGTAACTCCTTCACCGATCTTCGCCAAATTCAATACCTTCCTTAAGGGGATCCTGGAGTGACAGCGACACTGCATAATCGGTCTTAGCAATATCTTTGAATTGGCTGAACAGAATGGAAAATCCTTTTACACGATTAAAGTACGCACAAAAATGTAGAGGGCTATACATGATTTTTTCTGATAAACTAAAAAAAAATTATTTTTATAAATATTGTTTTTATCTGACGACAACATAAGTTTGCTTTATATAAAAATTCTGCAGTTTTTCTATAGAAAAAGTAGAAACTTGCACATTGTTTCCTCGTAGTTTTTAATTGTGCAAGTAGAAACTTGCACATTGCTTCCTCATAGTTCCTAAGTGTGCAAGTTTTTATTTTATTCGAGGTATAATTATCGGTATTTATTTGTTTTGGCTTCCTCATAGAGGAAGCTTTGTTAGCAAAGGTTCTGATTTCACACTTAACTCTTTTGGGGACTGCGTAAATAATTATGTACATTCACTAAAAAATACTAACAATACTTGTCCACTTAAAAACTAAAACAATATGCAGATTTCTACTTACATATTTGGTTGATCAGATCAAGTTTTATAAAGCTTCTATGTATGTACGAATTCTTCGAAATTTCAAATGTGTGTAATACGAGATCTGATCAATCAAATTTTAACCAATTATATATAAAATAGGGGTAGAAAAAACTGGAAAATATAATAAAATTAAAAATAAATCGCTATCTCAAATATTGAGAAAGCGGCAGCGTAAAACACATTTTTCAAAAAAAGGAAAATCTGCATAAAATCTATACCGGTAGACCGATTTCAATAAAATTTGAGGAGCACATACTTTCTATGATACTCTATTTGTGTGCAAAAATTCAAACTGGTATCTAAAAAATTGTAGATGCGTGTACAAAAATCCGCGCACACACACACACACACACACACACACACACACACACACACACACACACACACACACACACGCAAACACACACACACACACACGCACACGCACACGCACACGCACACGCACACGCACACGCACACGCACACGCACACGCACACGCGCACGCGCACGCGCACGCGCACGCGCACGCGCACGCGCACGCGCACGCGCACGCGCACGCGCACGCGCACACACACACACACACACACACACACACACACACACACACACACACACACACACACATACTTCCGGACATTTTTTACTAATATGATTTTTCGACATTTTAGAACATTCTAAACCTATTTCCATCAAAATCTCGAAAAAAAAATTTTTCACCATTACAAAGCTTCCTCTATGAGGAAGCAAAATAGTGATGCAGCTCTCTACAAAAAACTGTCAGGAATAATATCGTGCAATTAGAAGTAAGATTTGAAGCCTAAAAAAAGATATTACTTAGCCCAATGGAAAATGCAAGGTTAGGTGCTATCCTTGTCTATATCCTTGTCTATACAAGGACAGATATAGGTCGATAACATAGAAAATGGTAATTTTGTCGGTTATACAGACGGCTCCAGCATCACCTTAAATGATATTCTATCCATCAAATAACTTACACATTTTTAAAGCAGAAATCGGTAACTTTTTCACCGACCCTCGCAAAATTCAAAACAACTTTCCTTTAATGATACTCTATATAAAATTACATGTACCTACATCTTATACACTTTTTAAGCAGAAATAGGCAATCCCTTCACCGATCCTTGCCAAATTCAATAACAATCTTTTTTTAATAATACTCTAGCCATCAAATAACTTTAGGCTTAGGATAGACCGAGGCGAATCGGATTAATATAAAGTTTTAAGACAGTTTTTGTTAGTGTTTTGTTTCAAACGAGCTGTTTCATCGTGCTAATTAGTAATTAGTAATTAGCACGATAAAACAGCTTATTTGAAACAAAACACTAACGAAAACTGTCTTAAAACTTATATTGATCTAATTCGCCCTGTGATCCGATTCGTCTCGGTCTACCCTATACATTTTTTAGGTAGAAATCGGTAACCCTTTCACCGATTCTCGCCAAATTCAAAACAACTTTTCTTTAATAATACTCTATATAAAATTACATGTACTATAACTTATACGCTTTTTAGGTAAAAACCGGTAACCCCTTCACTGGTCCTTGCCAAATTCAACACCAACCTACCTTTAATGATATACTCTATTCATAGAAAAAATTAAGCTCGATATCTCAAAATTTGCGGAAATTAGAGTAATCATGTAGATTTTTTTAGATATAAATTGGTAACCCTTTTATTATTAGTAATTTTTCTAATCTTTATATATATAAAATAGAATGTCTGTACGTCTGTTCTTTATACACTCTTAAACCCTTTGATCGATCTGGACCAACTTTGGCACAGTTATTCTCTCTACCCTTGCGCAAAATATAGGCGCAAAATCAATTTTTTATTACCGATTTTTATGGATACCGGTTCATAAAGTTTTTCCATCATAATTTAATTATTTATTAATATATCGATTTTCTGGAAACTGTTGCCAACCCTAATAGCACATGATGGAGTATGTAAAACGTATATACTCCATCATGTGCTACTAGGCAAAATTTTGACCGCAAACTACTCATTTATTAATAGACTCTACACCCCTGGAAAAACTGTAATGTGAAAAATAGAATGTCTGTATGTCTGTTTTTTATACACTCTTAAACCCTTTGACCGATCTGGACCAACTTTGGCACAGTTATTCTCTATACCCCTGGCAAAACATTAGGCGCAAAATCAATTTTTTATTACCGATTTTTATAAATGCCGGTTTCCAATTAAAGTATTTCTATGATAATAATTAATCAAATATATTTTCTAATGATGATGGGCTCAATTTTTCCGTTTTCCAGAAAATCGATCCATTAGTGGAATGAGTAGTTCGTGGAAGAAATGGAACCGGTTTTTGTAAACTCTCTAACAATATTGCGTCCGTAACTCGCTCGCGTGCATTTCTTCGCGTCCGCGCGATGCGTGGGATAAATAAATATATATCTCTATTATTATATAAAGAGAAAAAGTTTGTTTGTGCTATTGTTCAAGGTAATCTTAGAAACTATTGAATCGATTTCAAAAATTTTTACACTGGTGGATAGCTTATATCTTCCTGAGTAACATAGGCTATGTGCCATTGTGCTACAACTCAATTTGAAAAAAAATTCGGGATATCTAAAATTTTAAATTTTTTAAAAGAGTCGTACTTTTAATGACTTTTCCTATTCAGATTTTCCTAATCAACCAAATCTTAAAGTGTTATATATGAAATAAAGGTAAAAAACTGAGGAATATAATAGAATTTAAAAAACTGCTAATAATAAAAGAGGTACCGAACTTTGTCTAAAAAAATCTACGTGATTGCTTTAATTTCCGCTAATTTTAAGATATTGAGCTAATTTCTTTTTGTGTAAATAGATTGAAAAAAAATTTGGGATAATCTAAAATTGTTAAATTTTTCTAAAAGGTCGTATATT
The DNA here is from genome assembly GCF_048541705.1 of Temnothorax americanus. Taxonomy (NCBI): domain Eukaryota; kingdom Metazoa; phylum Arthropoda; class Insecta; order Hymenoptera; family Formicidae; genus Temnothorax; species Temnothorax americanus. The sequence goes on from NW_027509261.1 coordinate 296,168, forward strand.
ATAATGTACTTTGTCATTTGATTTCATAAAAACAAAGTTAGTGTTTGATATGCGAGATCTAAAGGTTAAAACTGAGGATTATGATTAAAATAAACTATACATTAATAAAGAGTACAAGGAAGTTGGTATAAACAAAAAAACAACGTGATGCTTTAATTTCGTACTTTTAATGATGAGCAATACTTTTGAAAAGTATAAGGTTATTGATTATTTGGGAAAATGAAAAAGTTCAGAAAATTTCCTAAAAAGTCTAAAGTAACAGTTTTTGTCGTTTAAGTAAACCTATTCAAAAGCGTGTGTTGAAGCGAGTGAGTAAGGTTATTTGCTAAAATGATAAGTATACATGTAATTTAATAGAGTATATAAGACGTTGGTTTAACCACTAAAAACGCGTAATAGACCTTAGGTGACGCAAAAAGCTATAATCATATATATGTTTTGATTTTACATGGGAATAGATCGCTAGAATAATTAACACAATATAAGTCTTTTGTACGTTTAAGAAAGACGCTGATGGCGAGCACGGTTAACAAGTTTGTATATATTTCAAAAGGCAAAGCTTTTAGCCCGCCCGAACGCGGCAAACAACAGCATTAATTTCAGTTCGCCTTTCAACAATTTAAGTGTACAGTCTGAGTAAGAACATCGGAAATGGCACACACAACACACACACACACACCACCACACACACACACACACACACACACACACACACACACACACACACACACACACACACACACACACACACACACACACACACACACACACACACACACACACACACACACACACACACACACACCACACACCACACACACACACACACACACACACACACACACCACACACACACACACACACACACACACACACACACACACACACACACACACACACACCACACATACACACACACACACACACACACACACACACACACACACACACACACACACACACACACACACACACACACACACACACACACACACACACACACACACACACACACACACACACACACCCACACACACACACACACACACACACATACACACACACACACACATACCTACACACACACACACACACACACACACACACACACACACACACACACACACACACACACACACACACACACACACACACACACACACACACACACACACACACACACACACACACACACACACACACACACACACACACACACACACACACACACACACACACACACACACACACACACACACACACACACACACACACACATTTTTTTAAATTGCGATTCACCAACGTTTTAGAACATTCTGAACACATTGGCATCAAAAACTAAAAAACCAATTTTTTCTTCGGTCTTTTCTACCCCTATTTCATATATAATTCTTTAAAATTTAGTTGATTAGACCTAGCTTTATATGCGATCAAAGGTTCATATAAGAGGTTTATGAAAACAAAGCTTCCTCTATGAGGAAGCAAAAGACAGGTGGCCCCCTTGAAGCGTTGAACAGTCTATCTTTTCCCTCGTTTTTCGCTTAGCGTAGGCAGTACGCGTACCAGGAAGTATATATATATTTTAGTGGCAACGATCCCCAACTAAAATCTTTACAACATTACTCAAGGTGATGACCTTGACAATATATTTCAAAATTATGGAAATTGGAGGTGGCTCCCTAAAACTAAATATTTATCAAGATTATACATATAATGTTTTACATTTTTAATTTTAAACTTTTAATTTTCTTATTAGAAAATATCAGAATATTTTCATCAAAGCGTGTCCGTGGACAAAATAATTTTTATAGATTATTTTATAAATAATTTATATATAGATAAGTGAACAAAATTTCTCTTGACATTTTGATATTTTGACTCTAATTTGATCACGTCGTTTAATCGGCATTAGTTATAAAGATTTGTATAGAAGAAGAAATGTTATTGAACGATAATACAAGATATTTCTTACTAGAAACACTCAAAAATAATTAGCATTTTGGAAGTTTTATAGTATTTTATAATATCAGATACACGATGTATTGTTAAATGGTTGATACATTTATGGAAAAAGTAATCTTAATTCCGCGGAAAAAATAAATCTATATGGAATAACATGTTTTTATTTAAAACATCGTTTTTCGCAAAAAATTTTAAAAACAAGAAAATTAATAACACATTTGCGTTTGAACATTATCTATAAATTGTATATTCTTTCTAAGAAAAAGATTTTGTATTATTTACTTACAATTTTTAAATTGATCGATTTGTCTCATTATTTTGTGCAAAAATATTAAAGCAAGATATTTGTTGCTATATTCGTTTAGATGCAAAAGCTAAAGAAGATAACCTTTTAAGATACAAGCGTTCCTTTTTATTTTGTCCAGTTTTTACTTGATTTATTTCTTGAAATTTTTATTAAATTGTGAGATATTTACAAAATCTCTTTTGAGTATTGTTGTGGTTTTTCGATCGCGATCAATTCGTCACGTAGCTTCTTATCGGCCGCTAAAGTGCGAAGTGCGAGGACTGCGAGGTTCCGAGCAATATGGCGATGAGCCTGGAGGGTGGGGAGCAGAGGGTTTGGCGGGGAGAGGACTCGAAAGACCTCCGGTGGGTCGATAACAGGCCTCAGTCCTCATCTCGCTGTGCGACGAGTTACGGGTTAGGGATTCTCCGCAGTTCTCAACTCCGAAATACCGGTTAGCTATGTGAATCCTCAAAAGTCGAACCTGTCGAACACGCTCCTTTTCGCCGCGGATTCGTTCTTATCTCCAGAAACAATAAACGGGGTTACGCCTTCGTCGTCGTCGTCGCCATCGTCATCCTTGGCACCGTTGTTACTTTTGCCGTCGTCGCCGTCGTCGTCGAAGTGCGTCATTCAGCACACGCGCGCGCGCGCGCGACGAGATACGCCATCGCTTCCGCGAACGTTCGCCAGGCGCGCTGACACGCCAAAGAGAGAATACTCCGAACCGGCGGCAGTGAACACTCAGCTCGGCGAACAGTGAGGGAGGTGCGCGTCGCGCGAGGACCTCGGCTATAGGTGTGCGTAAGGATGGCGGACTTGGACGCAGCGACGTGCCCCGCGCTTGCTAAGAATGTCGATGAGGGCAACCAGATCTGCAAGCGGCCCAGCGCCGGCGCCAACAGCCCTGCGTCGACGGCCAACGGCAGTCCCTGCTTCTGGAACATTCTGAACCCTCGTAGGTTTTTCTCGACACTTAACTCGACATTCCGCACCTCCGTTTCAAGGATAATTTTCTTTTTTTCCCTTCTCGGTCACCTCCAACATCCCCCTCGCGAGCGCGCGTTCAATACTCAGAGCTCTAATTTGTAAAAATTATATACATGTTTTATACTACTCCCGAACGATATTGGGTAAAACACATCCCCCCGCTGTTGGCGAGATCTATCATGGTGTTTCTTCGTCGAAAGGTGAAATTGGATTGCAAGCAGATTTTAATTAGTCCTCGTCGATGATCGCTTTCATGTCGGTGACCTGGGCTTCGCCCTGCGCAGATGCTACCTGCCCGAGATATCGGAGAATCTCCGATCGAAACTGGGTTATCGATCGGCCGACTACCTGCAAATAACATTTGTTCCAACATCATTAACTATTCGCGTTTATATTGAACTCATTTGCCCATTTGGGTTGAGTCCACGAAGCTCATTTCGTTCTTATTGTAGATGGAATGCCTGATGTAGAAAATGTCAATACTTATAAAAACGATCATTGTTTTGGGCAAAAATGGGTGTACATTCGATTCTGAATGACGAGGAGGGAGCAATTAACTTATTTTGTTTCTTTTATTGACACTAAATTAGTGCCAATTTAATTAATTCTTTTGATGAAATAAATATCGCATTATATCTCAACAAATAAATTTATTAGACCTGTTTTTAAATGTAAAGTGCCGCATTTTGTCATTGATATTATACTTTCGTACATTGTTAATACTGCAAACGAATGTTAGAAGTTCTATATGAAAGGTTTTTGAAATTTTACTCCGCACAAAAGATGGATACAAAACACCAAGTGCTTTACATTGTGATTATATTATATTAATTATTAATACTTTTTGGTAATATTTTGATTAAATCACGATGTACTAATAAAATCAATACAATTCACTGTGTTTTTATAATGCATTCGCTTGTCCGACGAACAGGTGAAATTCTGCTTTTGCAACACGCCAGCGCGGTGCGATACGATTTTTTACAACTTGAAGTAATTATCATCGCGACCTTGCATTACGTAACGCCACGAGATCCAACCGTGACCAACGTACATACAATTGACTTTCGAACTTTATCCTAAAAGTCATCCAGTCGGTGTCTGAAGTGTCATGGTGGCAATTGGTTGCTAAGAGAAAATTGCATAACTGCATTGTCGTTACTTTTATCAAATTAACATAGGAGGACGAGAAAATAACAATAATTTTACTCATTTAGTTATTTTATTCTTGTACCTATCTCTATACACTTTAGGAAAGAAAATGCTTGCGTCAAGAATTTAATATATTTTTTTTCAAAAAAAGTTAATTAAGGCTATAATGAGAAGTAAAACCATTATACGAGCATTAATAGATGTTACAGAAAATTCATATTTAATTCTTATATGTATTATTGTAACACATATATATTCCAACTATTCACTGTGTTCCGGTCACAGCCGGACTTAATACACAGTTATCATTAGACCAAAGCGTCTTAGTGTTTACAACTATTATTAACCGGTTATTGCGAGGAATGTTACCACATGCCTCGGTGGTCGAATTGGTACGACGCCCTACACGGAATGAGGGAGGTTCTAGGTTCGAACCCTGGCTGAGGTGATATTTTTCGCAATAAATTTTTTTTTTAATGTTCTAATGATAACTGTATATTAAGTCCGACTGTGATCGGAACACAGTGAATAGTTGGAATATATATGTGTTACAATAATACATATAAGAATTAGATATGAATTTTCTGTAACATCTATTAATGCTCGTATAATGGTTTTACTTCTCATTATAGCCTTGCTTCAAACGAGCGAAAAATAAGTTTCTTAAAGTTAATTAATTTTTTACGAGGAATCTCACCTTCTTTATATAGAATATCCATTTTTCAGTACTGATGAAACATTTTTAGATCCACCAGAGGCGTGCATCTTTGACACCTTGAATTTTAATGAAACAGTTTAGAGCATATGTTTATAAGACCTTTTCTCCCTAAATAAGCCACGGAATATCCCCTTCAATTTTTTGTACTTATTATACTTAGGAAACATCTTGTATGTGCAAATATCGCCGAATAACTTTTTTATATTATTTTACTAAAGTAGCATTTTTAATTGCGAATAACAGTGCGCGTTAATTATTAACAACTTTAAAAAAATTGAAAAAAGTACAAAATATTTTTGCAAATAGAGACAAGTTCTTTACCAAAGCGTCCGATAACGACGTGCTGTACGAGGCTAGTGATATGTACATACTGCACATACGTGATATATGCATAATATATTTAAAATATATACTACAGAGGCAACTTTTAACAAACGCTTATCATTTAACTTATTTCCGTGTTTGCACTGTAAAACTCCAGCGCTGTCTTCTTCATCGAACGTGAAAAAGCGACTTCCTCGATTCCAAAGCGAACCGTGTAACGTATCGCCGTTTCAAGGCAACAAGAGTCATATTGCGCAGTGCACACACGATCGATTGCTTTGGCCTGACTCTCCGTGCGATACGCGCGCGTGTATATAATTTGCGCTGGCGTGTATATAGTTCGAGATTATTTCCCACGCGATATATGTATATATATATAAAGTCAGGATATATGTGACATTGAAGGAAATCATGACATTTCCGTCATTATCGAGCACTATACACCCTATGCATTTTCATCTGGCAAACGAATCTTTATCTGCACTTACTGCATTGATACTCAGAGTAACAATAGAGCGCCCTTCTGACATTATCAATTACGGCTTATAGTGCTCACTAAAATTACTCACTTGAGTGACAAGTGATCTATATTTTTCGTTCGATATTATATTTTATTGCCTTGCAGATTGCTGATAATAAGCCTGTTTGTTTTAACTAAACTTCTTGTACAGTTCATCTTTTCTTTTTTTCTTTCCAACGTGAAAAGAAAAAGAGGAAAGATAAACCGTGTAAGAAGTTCAGCTAAAACGAACAGGCCTAATATATTAGAAATATAGCTTTAAATACTTTTTTGTTTAAAGGACTCATGTTCGAATCGCGTGCTTTTGAACTGCACAATATTATTTTAACTTGGGGAAGATGCACGCGCGAATGATAAAGGGATTGTACATTTATATGCACTTAACACATAGAGTGCGACACAATATCTAAATGAAAGGGTATTTACTCCTTTGACCCCTTCCTGTCTCGTGTACTTACTTTGTTTGTCTTTCGTTTGTCCCCTTATGGAGTAAAACGAGGAATGGTTTGACTCTTGGAGAATTATGAGTCGGACGAATAACTCGGGTCCAATATTAGTAGCTCTGTAGACTCCTAGAATAATGCAGCGAGTTATTTCCATTATGATAACAGCAGATAATGGCAATAGATCATTAAGAAACATAATTTAACGATAGATTCATCAGAATTTGTTTTAGACGAAATAATTGAGAAGCGTAATATTTAACAAATAGATAATAATATAATTTATTTGCAATATAAGAAGGTCATTGCCGAAAAACTCAAATAAGAGAGTTATAATTGAAGTGATTTATAGTTTATTCCCCGATAGTTAAGAAAATAATGTGAACGTTTCGACTGTACTGTAATAAAATTTGTTCGTTTTGAAACTACTGCGGTGCTTCGATAGTCTTTGAAGCGACGCAACTATTTCACTGCAGTAGCATCTCCCATCCGTATCGATTTATTACGCGATTATTAATAGAAGCGTAACCTGAAAAATGAGCTCAAAGGGGAATACATCGTGTGTGGTATAAATTACAATCTTTTACGTTTCTCGGTTTTGTTTAATCTTTTATTTCTAGCACTAATCTTTTACAATGAACGATTCTTCTCTCGCGAAGATATTAACAAATTTTTACAAATAATAATGTGCACGATCTTGGACGTGGCTGGTGAAAAGACACAAGCAATCTTTGTTGCATCCATTGATACCGTGTTGAATTTGTTTCTATCATTTCCTTTCTGCGCTTGCAGTTATCCTAAGGACGCTAACAGAATTGATCTATAACGATTGTACAACTTCAGATGCATGCAAATGATTCTGTCGCAGTTTATCGAAATCGCTTTAAAACTTTAATTATCTGTCTAGCTCTTTCTCTGTTAGCACTTTGAGATTATATTAATTGAGGCATTTGAGTGTAAAATTTTTGGAAATTTTGACTTTTGACATCAAATAGAGTAAAGGAAAAATAATTAATTGAAAAAGACTAATAAACGAGCAACGATAGTTGTTAGTTAATTAATTTAATTTATAATTTAATATATTGTATAATAATAAATTGATACGTTTCGACTATATACACCGAGTTTTCTTCAGTCATAATATTAGTTAAATATGGCTGAAGAAGACTTGGTGTAGTCAAAACGTACCAATTTATTATTATATTATTAAATTATACATTAAACTAATTAACTAACAACTATCATTGCTGTTTATTGGCCTTTTTCAATTAATTGTTTAATACGTACGAGCATGATTATTTATTTATTTAAAGGAAAAATAATGATACTAGATTATTGATAAGAATATCTTCTGTAAATATTGATTAGTAAATAAATAGCCGAAAAAGACAAAAGTAAAATAATCGTAAATGTTTAAAATTTATTTAAACAAGAAGAAGACTTCACATACCGTAAAAATTCTAATTCTGTTACTTAATAGATTTTGCAGCCAAATGTCTCACATCAGTTATTGACAGACTTAATCCGTAACCATTTGCACTTTATACGTTTGAATGATGAAATTCAATACTAATATACTCTAATTGTATTGTTTACAGACGCATGGTTTAACCCTGAAAGACTGAATCCAAAAGGTAAGAAAACAGAAGAAATGTATTGTTTTTTTGTAGCGTAGCAATGTACCAACTATCAATTGATTCAGTTGGAGATGTTTGCCATCATACGTTGCAGTTTATTTTTCCCAATATATTAGAATTTCAAGGTTGTGTAATATCTCTTAAGTAGTCCAAGTAATATTGTCGAAGTTATATCAATCTTTAATGATTTTTAAGAAGCTTTTTCATGCACAACGGATAAAATTTTGATATTCTAATAAATTAAGTTGGTCTCTTAATCCTCGCGCGAAACAACTTATTGTTACAAACATTGCATCGAATATTAAAATAGCGGACTAATTAATTAAGGGAAGTTTCAGTGACTTGGAAACGCAATAAGGATGATTTTTAAATGCTGTAAATAAAATTCAAATGTCACTGCAGCACTTTAAACGCTGTAAATAAAGTTCAAATGTCATGTATCTAGCTGCTCGAATTAATTATTGATAAAAAACAGAACACAATGTAATAGAACACAAATGTCAAAAAGACAAAATTAATTAAACATTATTAATATTGAGAAGTAAGACCATTATACGAGCATTAATATAGATGTTACGGAAAATTCATATCTAATTTTTATATGTATGACGTTCTTTTTTTTTTTACGCGGGGAAATCTTCGACTACTGGGTTCCCGGGCAAAACCTGGTATATGGCCCAGTAGCCTCCTCTATAAGAGGAGGGGGAAGACTCCCTTGCCTCCGGGGAGAGGCAAGAGGAGTGCCGGATTCCTACCGGCTAAAACCCCGCGGGTGTCCTTCTCGGCGCGTTTGTAGTAGGGGAGCCCCGGGTAGCGTAATGATTCGTCCGGGACATGTATAACGTTCTAACGTTATACATATTTAACATATTTAACGTTCTAATGATAACTGTGTTTTAAGTCCGGCTGTGATCGGAGCACAGTGAATAGTTGGAATATATATGTGTTACAATAATACATATAAAAATTACATATTAATTTTCCGTAACATCTATTAAGGGGTCATGCTTAGTCAGGAAGCCGAAAAATAGGTGATTTTTAAGAATTTTTTTTGCATAAACTATAAGACTTGTTTAAAATTGGGTTGGTCTATGTGAGAGAATATATTTTTATGAATGTAACATAATTTTTTTAATAAAAAATATTAATAATTAAAAAAAATACGGCTATCCTCCTGAAGGTTTTTTTAAAAAACTGGTTTTGCGGTGACCACTACTGCTCGGATCTGGATCATCTGAAATCAAAAAACCAAAAAGATTCTGTTAGTATATGAATATATCTTATTCGTGAACAAAGGATTTTTTGAAAAAATATTTTTACAAAATGGCGGCCGTTTTAAGGAAACATGCAATTTTTCGGGCTCTTAATTTTTCGTTTTTTTTTCAATAAAAAAAAAAGTTTTCATTAAAAAAAAACCCCTTCGTTCACGAACAAGCCCTTGATACACAGAAAAAGTACGAAAAAGTTTTAGGTCGATTGCTTTAACGGTTCTCGAGATATCGTGGTCACCGCATGGGGACTTTTTCGAAAAATGTAATTTCGAGAAAAACGCGTTTAAAGTTTGCGGTCTAGTTATCAGTAGAGTATAATTTAATTTTTTTAACTTACACAGAATCATCGATTCCAGGCCCATAAAGTAAGCCTTCTGCTGCCGAAGCCACCTCCAAAGCATCAATTTTCTCCTGTCTACGACGCTTTCTGGCCTCTCGTGTATTTTCTTGCGCGCGGCGCTTGGCAGTGGCGACGCGTTCTTGGTCTTCATCTGCCACGAATGCATGGGCATTTGGGCCAGTAGAAATTCCCATCGCTTGCATTATATATTTGTAACATAGCTTTTGAGCCTTCGTTAAAAACACAAGCTGACACATATGCAGCTATTTCAATTGGTATTAAGCCGCTTGGAAGAATTTTTGGACTGATTTTCCAAATCAGTTGATTATAACTTTTGTTGTTATTTTGCGTGAATCCACCAACACATCGATCTAATAACTCTTGTTTACTCAAGTCCTTGTAAATTGGTTTGATGGCCGTCAAAACATTAGTCGGCAAAGCGTCGTAGGTGTGTATAAAACTTTTTATTTTTTGCTTCTGATTGCTTGGTAACTCTGCGTACGCGCGCTGCCATTCGCACCACGATTCCGCTCCCGCCGGGCAGAGGTCATGTTTCGGATTTTCGTTTGTTGAACTTTGTAGTGATCATATGTAGCCCAAATAGCTGTTTTCATATTCTCTGTTGAGTCATAATTTCTACGTATAGCTAGACCATAATAAACTGTTAACTTATCGATCATTTTACCGGTTAGTTTGCTTTTGCCGCCGAGCCCTTTATTTTTCTTTTTACACTCACGTAATCGTCCATTCTCTTTTGGACGTGACCGATGCATTCTTTTTTATTTACAGTAATGTCTTCATAAGGCGCGGCATTTAAAATACCGGAGTACGTTTTTGAATCACCGTCTCCGATGTAGTTCTCGTACTTGACACCGTGCAGAGTTTCGGAACGCTTGAACATTTCAACAATCGCCTCATCGACCTCTATTTTACCGGATGATCTCTCGTGATTCGCCGTGCATTCGGCTTCATGATTTTCGAGCCATTCTTTATATTCAGAAGTATTTTGTTTTTTATTCCAAACTTCGCACATTTTACAATAAGCACTTTTTACCATGACATCGAGCACTTTATTACCGCTATAATAACCAATTATAGAAGTGACACCAAACAGAGATGTAAAACCTCGCTTTTTCCATGTTCCGTCCCCTGAAACAGTTAGTTTTGTATTATCCGGCCTGTCCAACGGTTTGCTCCATTTCTTCTTTAGCAGCTTTTTTAAAAAGCACATCACGAACAGTTTTATCGCACGAGTGAATGTGCTTTAAAATGATTTCATAGGTCGTGTGATAGAAAAACTTCGGCATGTCCATGAGTCCACAAAACTTTTGAGCACCTTTTAGTCCTAAACCAAGAACTCTCATCGTATTATAAATATAAAACGTTTATTAATTTCGTAAGAGTGATTTATAAAATTGCATGGCACGAAGGAATTTTCTGTGGCCGGCACTAATCACATAAAACTACAATTTTAAATCCTAGTCCCCGCGAGTACTGGCTGTCTGAAACTTTATATCACTATTGCATTTTTTGCACTTCACAAGCATTGCGATAGCCGAAAATACAGAAACAAAATTGATAATTCTATATTCTATAGAATTATCTTGCGGCACCACGATCTTTTTCTGCAACTCGATTTTTTTCTAGATGCACTAAAACTTACTTCGTTTATCTCCGCTGTCTTCTATGAAAGATTGTTTTCGCTTCTTTGACCTTGATTTGCGCGCTTCTAGCAGTGCTCTTTTGATTCGTGTGACTTTTTCATTCAAATTCATCGTGAAAAATGAAGCAAACACGTGAAAATTAAAAAGCAAAATACAGCAAAATCGAAGTAGGGCCGACCTTGAGCGCGCAGCTGCTGCGCGCTGCTTGCCGCCGCGCGCTATATCTGCTCTCGGAGCAGTACGTTCAAATTCGCATAACTTTGTCAATTTTCGTTTGATTGATATGAAATTTTCAGAAAACATTCTTGAAATGGCGTACTTCTAGAATATGCAAAAACCTAAAAATCGATTTTTTTTTTACTTTTTTAACTAGGCAAGACCCCTTAATGCTCGTATACTGGTCTCACTTCTCATTATAGCCTTTGCTTCAAACGAGCGAAAAATAAGTTTCTTATTATTAATATTATTAATTCAACATATATTAATACATAGTGATTTAAAAAATTTAGATGAAGGTATATATATATATATATAGATTACGTTAGATATAAATAGATTAGGTAAGACATAATTTAATTTTGGATTTACAAACAATTTTAATAACAGATGTGTTTATGCAAAAAAATTATTCTTATTATATATCCAATAATGTTTTCTAAAAATTCGGAAACTGTAAACTATTGTGTGATAAGATTGACTTTACATTGACTACATTCAACGGAAAAAATAGCTTAATGTAGTAAGCGCTTAGTGATTCTTATGATTGATTCTTGACCTTAGTTCTTCGCTGGATCTATTGGTATAGAAATCAATGGTATATAATAAAGAATCATTGGTCGCTCACCGAAATGTTTTTTCCGCTGAATGTACTCTCTAAAAGTCGAAATTATCACTCAAAACGAGTGAAATGCAAGTGCAACAAAAAGTGAAATTTAAGCTTATGTACTTCGAGTAATTCGCCACCATAAAAAAAAGTAAAATTTTACTCTATAAGTTGGAGTGAAATCGCACCATTTGAGTGAAAGGGCACTCTTTTTGAGTGCAGTAAATCAGTGTCCATAGGAGTGAATTATGTCACTCTATAATTTTGAGTAGAACATTTCACTCTGATGTTAGAGTCATTTATCAGTCATTTTTTAGTAAATCGTGATTCATCATAGCTTTAAAATGAGGTTGTATTACTTCGCGATAGAATAGCGGCTCCAAAAATTTGAGTGAAAAATTTACTTTTATCTTATGAGTCACGTACATTTACTCAAATTAGAGTGATAACCCTCTTTTTTTGAGTGACTTTTGCAATTACTCTAACATATTAGTGGCGAAATCACTCTATGAGATTTAGAGTCATTATTTTTTTTACTGCAAAAGCACGATCAGATAGCGTAAAACTGCGTTGCCAAAATTAAGAATCGTGTTACGTTTACAGCGTCAGCGAGATGCAGTTGATTGAACTTTATTAAGGCAACGATACACTTAGCAAGTAATGTCGCAACAATGCTCATATGCCGAGTTAAAGTGTGTTTACCGCGAACGACAGACGAGAACTGACAATTTACGCTTGAGACGGATTTTCGCTTATTAAGAAGGGCGGAAATTTATTAAAATAATAACCAATTGGGATGCGTGATGCATGGTAATTACTAAATAATAGTAATTAATGCGACAGTGACAACAGATTTTAATATACTTTCTTTGAGAAAATATATGAATGTGTAAGAGTGAAGAATATGAATGAATTGAGTATAAGAGCCGATATATGCGAAAAAAAAGACGATTCATTTAGATTGAGATATTTTGGAAAAGTTGAGAAAGTTTTAATCAATGTACTCTCTAAAAGTTGAAGAGTGAAATATCACTCATAACGAGTGAAATGCGAGTGTAACGAAAAGTAAAATTGAGCTTGTGCATTTCGAGTAATTTGCCATCACTTTAAGAAAGAGTAAAATTGCGCTCTATAAGTTGGAGTGAAATCGCACTCCATTTGAATGAAAGGGCATTCTTTTCGAGTGCAGTAGATCAGCGTCCATAGGAATAAATTATGTCACTCTACAATTTTGAGTGGAAAATTTCACTCTGTCAGAGTCATTTATCAGTCGATCTTTAGTAAATCGTGATTCACTAATAGCTTTAGAATGAGATCGTATCACTCTGGTAGAGTAACTGCTTTAAAAATTTGAATGAAAAATTTACTTCTATCTTATATAAGTGCCCGCATTTACTCAATTAGAATGACAATCCTCTCTTTTGGAGTGACTATTGCAATCACTCACAGAAAAAAAGAATTTGCTACTATACGGACAACTAACATTTTTTGCTGCGAAAGCTAATTAATTTTGCAATAATAGCAAATCCTTTTGTTGCAATAGCAAAGTTCAACAAAACTTTTGGTATTGCAACAAAAGGTTTTGCTATTATTGCAAAATTAATTAGCTCACGCAGCAAAAAATATATATTAGTTGTCCTATATTTAACAAATAGATTTGCTGTTGCAGCAAAACCTTTTTTCCGTGCTCTAATGTCTAATATATTAGTGGCGAAATCACTCTATGAGATTTAGAGAGTAACAGGTCACATAAACACAAATTGCAAAATAGAAGTTTACATCTTGTGTTAGGTGTCAAGAAACTTTGTTTGAGAAAGAAACTTTTTGAGAGAGTTTTAATTTAAAGGTTTTAATTTAAAATCTGAAAATTTTAAGACAAAATGAAGGTACGTAACAACATCCAGCACTCACGCGTAAATAAACAGACGTTTCATGAAGCGTCGCGTGGCTCGATATACAATAATTAGTTCGGCACGAACACGATTTCGCATTTTGGCGGCATATCCCTACCCGTTTCATCGGGCCCGCCACTGTTCCTCGGACGCTACTAAATATAACGTCCAGCCAGCCTCTCGTTGGTCCAGTGCCAGGTTTCTGAAGACCCTCGTCGGGGTTTCCAAACCAACGGAGCAGTCCCCTCGGTTACGAAGTCGCGTCGGAACCGGGACGTGCGTTGTTCGGCCGGTTGTTCTCCGATTTGTCTCCCATCGAATTTTTCTGGAGCGATCGCTTCCGCGTCGAGTCGATTGTTCGAATCCGGACGGAAATTACAGATTTTTGTGTAAACAGGATAGTCGATAGCGCGGCCAGATGTTCATAGAGAAAATGGCCATCACGAAGGAGGAATGTGAGTAACGATAATGATGATTCGGCACACGCGTGCGTCTCGCACTAGACGAATGCGAGAAGAAAGATTTGAGGGCTCGACAGATGTGAAAGTGGCACTTTATGAGCCGTAAAGAAAATAATATCATCAGACGAGACATAACAAAACGTTACATGTAATTAATTGCGAGAGAAGGTCAAATAGAGAGATCGGGAAACGTTGAGCAATAAAAGAGACGAGTGATTTTGTATAAAGGTTTATGTGTCGAACTGCTTCTGGCATTAAATTATTTTACGTATCGCCTATATCTCTTCTTTGTGTCTTGATATTGAACGTGTTGCGAAACTAGTCAATAAGAAGTTTGAGAATCCCTGCATCAGATATTACGTTACATTACGTTACGTATACTCAGATATATACTTTTTGTCTAATTCTAACGTGCTTTTCAATGAGACATTTGACAGGAATTCAGTCAGCAGTAATTAGAAGAAAACAAAGAGATAATTATCTAGTGTTTCAAGTCGAGGGTCGAGTTGATGTTACAACTTTTTGAGAGGTATCCAATAATAGATGACTTGGAAATTGCCGATATTCCATTGATATCTCATTTTCAACGTTGCGAAACGCGACAGATTTCTTTTTCACTCCTCGTTGCGTGTATAATCTTTTGAGGAAACTGCGAATGTACGATAAAAAAAGTAAGAAATTTTTCAAAACGCATAAGAACTCGCGAATATGCGATCGATGAAAAGATTTGCAAACATCTTTCCAAGCTGTATACTCTTACTAAATACATCATATATATCGTAATTTTATTCGATTTTTTTTCTGGTATAGTTTTATTTTATTATTCACACATATAGTAAGACCTGAAACTTATTATTCAAATCTTTTAACAAAGTGTCGTTGTTTTACTGTTTTTTAATAATCATTTCCAACAATATAATTACATTCATAAGAAATGTTTAGATCTTTTCTTCAAATAATTGTAAAAGACATGATCAAGAAAAATTATTTTGCATCGTGTCTCACTCATATTATTATTTATTATATCATAGATATTATTAGTCTTACGTCGCACCTATAAGGAAAACTCAATTTATCAAGTACTGTTTACTGTGTTTAAGATAAATGAATTATACCAATAAAAACTTTATATTGTTTACTACTATAAAAAAATTAGAAATATGAAATATTTATTCTTTGAATTCAACAAAAAAAAAACTTTTAGAAATCATGCATTGCATTTTTGCCTTAGGTTGGCTTATAGGCCTTAAAGGCCTTAAAGACCTATATCCTACCCATAAATGGTGATCCCAATCCTATAGGATATATGGCAAAAATGGTCATATATGGCAAGAGTGGTCATTAAAAAGGGTAATTTTAAATTTTGAGACTGCTCGAACGGTTCGGAAGGCTCAGAATAAATTAAAAAAAAATCTGTGCCAAAGGGCAGCTTCCTATCTCAATTTTAACATGTGCCGCAGAGCACTTGAATTTTCCTATTAAAATCAAATAGCAAATGATTTTAGTATGAATGCAATAACAATCGGAAAAATTTGAAACTTGGCATTCTCTTACCTAATAGTTGTACCTATATCTTCTGAAATTTTTATAGATTTTTATCTACATATTTCAGGTTTCTAATGGTCGATAAAAATAATTTTTTTTTTAATTTTTTAAGCAAATAGCAAATGATTTTAGTATGAATGCAATAGCAATCGGAAAAATTTGAAACTTGGCAATTCTCTTATAGTTGTACCTATCTTCTGAAATTTTAATAGATTTTTATCTATATACATATTTCAGGTTGCTTATAGTGGTCGATAAAAATAATTTTTTTTTAATTTTTGAAAAGTCAAAACAATCTTGTTTATTTATTTTTTTCTATAATTTCGTTTATATATTTATTTATTTATTCGTAGTCTTAAATAAAAATTCAATATTTTTATAAAATTTAATTACAAATAATGTTTATAAATAAGGCAAAGTCTCATAATAAGTTATAAAATGTCTATAAAAAGTTTATTAAAGTATAAGAAATGATAAACAAATTATAAAACTGGAAGATTTTAAAAAGAAAATAGACGAACGATAGATGCATTAAAGGTTATTGTTGTATGATCCAAAAAATAAGGAAAAAAGAACACAAGAAAATTTCGTTTTTTTCTTTTTCTAAAAAAATTTATACATAAAATTTTTACATTTAATAATAAAATACCGTAATATATCCCAAACAGTTAGGTATACCTACAAGATATCAAGCTAAACAAAAAATACGAGAGGTATGCACTTGTATTTTGCTGTATTCCATTCTTTATTATCATGATATATGCAAAATATGTATCATAAAATAACTACTAAACCTTTTACATTCCCTACAGTAATCATTTTACGTAGGTTGTAATATATGATCGCATTACTTACTATATTGAGAAATCGATTTAACTCACGACGGTTTCGTTAATTAGGTAACAGTAAAGAACTGCAACACAATACTAATATGGCATAAAGGACACATGAAGGCATAATACTAATATGATATAACAGAGTTATTGCGAGCAAATTACCTTCATTCCTTCTATTTTTTCTTACTTCTGCGGCATAAATCCCTGCGCGGCGTAAATACCAAAGTTACCATACTTCTAATTACATTTGATATTAGAGCTCAATAACAAATAAAATAATGAAAATATAAATCTAATATACATATAATTCATTGAAATAGTTTATCGAAAATTTCAGTAAAAAGAAATTATACAATTATTATAAAGAAAATTAAGGTATAAAAATATTTGTTTTAGAAAAATAATATGTTATTTTTTATTTATAATGAACAGTCAAAACAGTTTGTTTTAAAAATGTATATGTCTAATTACCCTTCTAATTTTTATTATACATTACTATATGATATAATCACACATAATTAAATATATTTTTTTATTGTATACAAAATCTATTAATTTTTAGGACAAAAAGTGTATAAAAATAATATTCGAGATTAAGCGACCCAACTGGCCAATTTCTATTTATTCGTCTCACAATGTTTCGATCCCGATTGGGTCCTTCTCAAGTGAGATTATACAAAATTACGCAACAATATCATTCGTCGCAAGACGTTGCGCCCAAACCACATCATGCGAACGCCACGCTAGAACGA
Organism: Temnothorax americanus; assembly: GCF_048541705.1. NCBI lineage: Eukaryota > Metazoa > Arthropoda > Insecta > Hymenoptera > Formicidae > Temnothorax > Temnothorax americanus. The sequence goes on from NW_027509261.1 coordinate 313,784, forward strand.
ATAAAATGTCCATATAAAAAGTGTATATATTTATATTTTTTATGTAATATATGTTTTATGTAATATATAATTTTTTTTTGTAACGTTTAAAGTTTCTTAGTCCAGTCAATAGAGATATTTAAATGGAATTAATTCCGGGAAGCGATTTTTTTTTTACTGTTTTGGAGGGTCATGGGTAGTCTAAAACCGAATTTTCGAGATTCTAACCCTGGAGCGTTAGCCGCCATTTTTATTAGAAAAGTGATTTTGTAAATATCTTGCTTATTTTCAACTTTAGAGTGAAAGTGGTAATAACCAAACTTGTAGAAAATTTAATACTCTACAATTTTTGCCCTTATCATTTTTCACGTAGGATCGATATTTTGGTCTTAGACTCGAAAGTGGGGGGTGAAATTTTTTTATTTTTTGAATTTACTTGGTATAATGAAAAACATCTTTTCCCACACCACCACGGGAGTAGAGTTTATGGCGCGTTTATTCAAAAAATAAAAAAATTTTTATTCGAGATTAGCTACAAGAATATGCATTGAAAAATAGGAGTTTCCATTTAAGAAATTAAAGGTGTCGTTCACGTGAGCTTTAAACGACCATCCAAGGTCAAACCAATGGCACCATCTTATGTCCCCCTTCGAGCCAAACAATTTTTGTTCAAAACGTTTTTCCGTATGTTTTATATTTTTCGAGATATTTGCCTGCCTCTTTTAAAATGGGCCACCCTGTATATATATATATATATATATATATATATATATATATATATATAAGGAAAATTGTAAGTGATTTCTTATTGCTGATATTATAATCCAATTTCTCACTACAATGAGACGCCAGAAATTTTAAATACTGTTTAAATTAATAAAAATCTTAATTGTGTTTTATAGTTAGTCTTTTTTCTAACACAATGCTTTGGAATCATTAAGATTTTTTATATAAAGTATAGAGTTTATTCTATTCGTGAACACAGCCGATGCAGCCGTTAAAATGGCAGCTTAGTCCTGTCTTTTTCTTTCCGTTGGATGACGCACAGTGTAGATAAATCCGGGGGGGGGAACTCTCGTACGTATGCGAATCGATAATGCGGCGCCATACACGATGTCGCGTCGACCTGTAATGCATAATTCTGTACTATAATGAACGGACACGACGGTCACGAGAACTGAGTAAATGCGTTTCGCTTCTTATCGCAGTCATATATCGCATATATAGCCATATTGTAGTCTATCTTCTGGAAATCGAAATTTTATTTCTATCTTCTAACACGAGAGATAAGTGCCCCAAATACACCGAAAGTTGTCACGCATTCAATGTATTGTATATTCAAATTTTACACGGTTGATTAACAGCTTCTATTTTCCATTTTACGAATAATGAATAAAATTTAGCTTTTTATATCTTATTATGATTATTATAAATCAGAGAAAAATTAAAAATCTAAATAAAAATTTTTCGATTTTTTAAAACTTATTGTGAATGTGAATAAATAACTCTCATATATACATATTATTACACGGTTGGAAAATTTGTATTAAATATAACATGAATCACGTGTCCCAAAATTACGGCTCACTCAAATTTTTGTGTTAATTTAACATAATACAGATGTGTTACATGCATGATAACAGCGATACTATGTTTGAAAAGAAATGTAATACCGGGTACTTACAAAGATCGTACAACGTGCAACGCAACGGTTGCTGCAACTAGTGAGTACGTCTTATTCCGGAACGAACACATTGTGAAAAAATAGCCGGTTCTAATAGTGAATATCCGGCATGATGTTTTGATCGTAATTTGAAGTTAATTGTGTGTACAATTAACATAAGTTTTATGTTGAATCGTATATGTTGAATCATCCCCACTTTTGTTATAGAGTAAAATCAACACCTTTTTCTGTAAATTTTAACACATTTAATACGTTCAAAAATTGTGTTACTTTAACACATTTTTTAAATTATTTTAAATTTTACATTTTAATATTTGTTAAGTTCAATTCACATAGCAGATATATGTTAAATCTACACATTTATATGTTGATTACTTTATACAAAAACTTTAACCAGCAGATTTTTTCACAAAGTACAAAAATTTTTCAACAGCGTAGTATGAAAATTATTAGTATGAAATAACATATATAGACACATTAGAAAATACAATGTTATGATATCATACGGTGTGAAGCAATACAGGTGACAATATCTCATGAACGATTACCAAAAATCTTACTTTATTGCACATTATTGAATTCGTAATAAAATATCTAATAAAACTATAATAAAAAAAGATACATTATTCCGTTAAAAAAATAATTGTTAAAAACAGTTAAAACTTTTAAATAATTTAAAATTTTTGTTTATTAAGTTGTTATATGTATATGTACCTATATGTAGATTTTTTTATAAAAATAAATAATTTTTATTTAAAAAATTCTCTTATAATTTTCAATTACTTAAAAATAACTGAATGTATACAATTAAACACCAAACATTGTATGTATGTACGGTATTATATAGGTATAAAAATATGTATGGAATTATGAAACAGTCTATAAGGAGGGGTAAAAATCATAGCAGTGTAAGTTAAATTTTTAAAAATATTTTTTTGTGTGCATAGATGCAATCTGAACAATATATAAATTGCATCTATGCACATAAAAAAATATTTTTAAAAATTTGACACACCACTATGGTTTTTACCTCTCCATATATTGTATATATTAGACTATTTTGATAAATTAATATATTATACACTAAAAGTATACTATCTACCTAATAATTATTTCATTATATATATATACCTATATATACAAAACATATATATATATATATATATATATATATATATATGTTTTTTTATTTTAGAAAAAAGTATTTAAAATCAAAAGACAACAATATTATGTATGCAGCCAATTTTAATATCATGTGTTTTTCGAAATATTAACGTCATTTTTATTGACGTCATATTTTCTGAATGAAACTGATGATTTTTTTTCACATATTTAAATCACATATTTGATTACACATTTCTAATTATTTTGTATATAAAGTAATTTTGTATACAAAAAAATAGAGTCAACAGAATATATTATTTTGTGAAATATTCTATACTTTACTTTGTACGTCGTAATATATAAGAAAACTTTTGTAAAATTTCTAAAAAACCTACACGCACACAACCATATGGAGTATATAAATATGTAAATATTACATGCATAAAAAAACAAATAATTATAGACATTAACGCTTGCTTGATATATTATTAGCTCGATAAATAAAGGTCGATGGTAAATATCAAAAGATGTAATCAAGGCGTACAAATAATGAGCTATTATACATATATATACTTAACCGAATGCCTTCATCAATTCATCGGAAAATATTAAACGATTATACGTGCTCCTGAATTCATTCTATTTATTTTGAGACACCACATACAAGACAGACTGGAAACGTGCGCTATCAATTAATAAACTTAATGGTTATTTATTTTTCAACGTTGATAATAAGGATTAAGCCCCTTGCACAATAATGCTAGGCAACAGGCAATAGGAACAGGGAAAAGAAATCAGAAATCATGTATAAATGCAGAATAAACAGTGACACAGGCAATAGACACAGAGTTTCCGTCACGTTGGAAATTCTGTGCCTATTGCCTGTTGCCAACCAATCATAGCATTCGAATTTTTTAGGTTGTAATTAACGATTTTTTGGTTATTTCCTGTTCCTATTGCCTGTTGCCTGGCATTGTGCAAGGGGCTTTAGTCGTTTTATATCAGGAATATCAACGCGAAGTTATTCGATCTAATCAGAATATTTTAACTGTATTAAAATTTCATGCAGATTCATTAGGCACACTGTTTAATTATGTCTCTTCATAAGCTTTGCATGAGAATTCAAGAACTTTTCCAAAGAAAATTTAAGAACTTTTGCAAATTGCTAACAATGAGGAAACTGTTAGCAATTTGTAAGTAGATTCTCAATAGGCGCAAAATCTTAATAGTATGCTAGCAGTTTTGCCAACAGATTTGAACAGAGTATTGCGGCAAATTGATGTCAACTACGTTTGTATTCAATTCGCTCTACTAGCAGATCCTGTCGACATAATCTAGAATATATCACTTATGGTACATGAAATGGATTATGTTCGGTTCTTGCAGTCAATTTGCCATCATATTCTGTTATAGAATATGATAAAATGTATGGTAGATAGTTTGCACTAACAATAAATCTGTTTTTGACAAATTCGGCTACTTAAGTTGGTAGCACTGATAATGAGACACTCTGCTGCTTTACAAACATAACACATGGCGATTTCGACGAATATCGAAACTGAACAGAACTGACGTCGAATTCTACCATATATACTTTGGCGGAAACTGTTGCATTTTCACCAATATTCTAACTAAGAATATTGCAACATTATAAATCTTACAATCTGCAGCTTTTCCGACAGAATTCATAGTAGAATTTATAGTAGAATCCCTTCCGAGACAGAGTCGATCAGAGTCGATCGCTCAAATAGTTACGCCCCTGTTCCACGTTCGTCAGCTTCCTCCCATTCTGTCTTTCCCCCACTTTTTCTTCCCCTCTCCTCCTCTCTCTTCCTTTTCTTTTTTATCAACGAGGCTGTCCTCTCGCGTGGCCGGGTCCTGAATAATGCTGGAACAGTCGTGAGTGTGATCGCCGATCGCGTAGATACCCTCAGCTCTTTAACGGGAAAGGTCTTTGTGACACTTTATAAGGATGGTGCGAAGGAATGTTCAGAAAGGACAAGTGCAAGTTCTCCCGGAGTGCGGTCCCGGTAAGTTCCGCGTGCCTACGCATCCCTACGCGATCCTACGATCGCGGAAGTAGCTAACCCGGCATACTGGCGAGTAGCGATCATTGATCCGGGAACATATGGTTGGTAACGTGTAACCGCGTGTAACACTACTGGTCATACTGTCCTTTCGTATTTACGATCACGAAAACTTCCCTGCACGCTGTAACTGAGATATTCAGCGAAAATTGTATTGTTAATCAAGCTTTAGATATAACTCTCAACCGATTCTTGTTTATAATTTTATGTCTCTTGTAATGTGTAAAAAATAGAAAAATAAAACAGAACTTATACACATACATAAATACATATCAAATACGTATCAAAATATATATATGAAATTATGAATAGAATGCTGTCCTGTAGGAATTTTCTGACTCTAATTACAAATTAAAAAAGATTATAGGTTAATATGCTTTAGAGACTATTGAAATTGTTTTGTTTAACGTAAAAAAGATATCAATGATTTTTTTGAGGATTATATTATATATTTTTTTATTATATATAAATTATTTATTATGTATTATATATATGTATATTTATATATGTATAATATATGTACAATAAAAATTATTTTCTATATAATCGTCTACATATTTAGTCGATTTTGTTAAACTATACTCGGAAGTTGAATGAACCAGTTATCGATAGGAACTCGTTTTAGTTACAACTCTCCAAACCGGTTCATATCTGCTAGTAATAGCTACGTTAATATATTATGCATTGTAGTATTAACTGTCAATGTTCAATCTTTTTGTATAGTAGATAATATATAATAGTATATAATACATAATGATAATAATATGTATAATATATATGTATAATAGTATAATATATTCTTTAATATTATTATATAAATAATATTAGGTATTATATATATATATATTGTTATTATTACTATTATTATTATTCTATATTATAATAATATTGAACAATGATATTTACTGATTATACTTAATAAAATACAAATGTTGTATAAACTTTTGTTAATATATCATCTTTTGTAGGGTGTCTCAAACATTTAAAAAAAATTTTTTTAACACGACGTTCTTTAGCCAATTTGAAATTATTATTTTTTTTATAAAAGAATGATAACATTATAATATTCGGCTGTAGTTCCGAAAAGCCCATACCTCCGATCGTTCTGAAATTTTGTATACTATTATATTTTGATATGCTAATTATGAATATGTCAATGAAAATTGGCGCAAAGGTCATTTTCTAGGTAAAAATTAAAAAAAAATTTTTGCATATTTTTTTATTATCTAAGTAAATATACATTTTAGAACAAAAAGTTTCAAATAAAAATTGTACATCTTTTAAAAACGCAACTTTTATATTTTATACGCTATTATTGTAAAAGCTACTGCTTAACGAGAAAAATATAATGTAAGAAAAAACGAGATAAAACAAAAAGTTATCTTGCGGGGGAAGTGCGGTAGCCCCTTCCTCACTTACGTGTGTACTGTTTATGCACACACAATTGAAGTATTATTTAAAAATTCATATTAACTTTTCACGCATGAAAAGTTTACGCATACACTTTCCACGCGAACCGAGGTTCATCCCCACCTTCCCCCTGCTTTCGGGAGAGGTACGGTAGCCCGGGTAGCCCCTCCTCCGCTTACGTGTGTACTGGGCCCGTATTCCGTTCCTGCCTACCGACAACTGTCGGTTCGATAAGTGTCGTTGCGCAGGTTTTTTATATCGTGTAAAAGCTGCGCAACGACACCGACAATTGTCGGTAAGCGGATTTTAGCGGAACAGAATACGGCCCCTGTTTATACACACACAATTGAAATATTATTTAAAAATTCATATTAACTTTCCTCGCATGAAAAGTTAACGCATACATTTTTCATGCGAAACGAGGTGCCACATGGGTTCGTGGCGTGCTTTAAACACTTAAATACTTTTAAAGCGCGCCACTAACCTACATAGGTTAGATGACGCGCTTTACAAATTTTAAAATGTTTAACACGCGCAAGACTGATCTACATAGGTTAGATGACGCGCTTTACAAATTTTAAACTGTTTAACGCGCGAAACGAGATATCAGATTGGTTTTACAGTAATAGAGTATAGAATATAAAAGTTGCGTTTTTAAGAAACGTACAATTTTTATTTGAAACTTTTTGTTCTAAAATGTATATTTATTTAGATAATAAAAAAGTATGCAAAAAATTTCTTTTTTAATTTTTACCTAGAAAATGACCTTTGCGCCAATTTTCATTGACATATTCATAATTAGCATATAAAAATATAATAGTATACAAAATTTCAGAACGATCGGAGGTATGGGCTTTTCGGAACTTTATCCTAATATTCTTGTAAAAAAAAGAAAATAAGTTTTTCAAGAATTAAACTTTAAGATTTTAAATGGAGTTTAATTTAATAGGATTGAGGCTAAATTATAAAGATACGATAGGGGAGACCAGGGCAAAGTCGGCTCTATTTTTTCGGTGTCGATTTTTAACAACAAAATAAATAATTTTAGTAAAATATAGTATACCATGGTAAAGAGTGAACCCTTGGCTACAAAATTTAGATAGGCATTTTTGGTCTACGTCGCTTTGTTCAACCGGTATAGAGTAAAAACGACAAAGGTGCAAAAATCGAATAGTCAAAATTCCCGGGGCGGAGTCGTGTCTTCATTCTCGGACTGGATTTTAAATAAAGATACATAATTTTGATCATAAAAAATAATAGAATACACTTTATTCATTGTTTTTTAGTAGAAAAATGGAAAGCGGAAATTTTAAGAAATCAATTTTCTTTTTCGCTATCAGTGTTACTGAAACAGTTAAGGTGGCTCTAAAGTGACATCGTTAGTCAATAATACAACTCACATAAAACTTGATAAAATACATTATGATTTTTCCTAAACATCTTATCTAAATAAAAATTATTAATATTGATAATGTTCCCATTGATTTTTATAAGTAGTTTATAAATTTATAATAACTATAAAAGGTCGATTGATTAATGTTGTCTTGATTCTTTCGCGTCAGTGCGCAAGTACTGTGTAGATAGTGTAGATCTAGCAGCCGACTCGCCGTCTCCCCGCTGGCGTATATAACCTCTTAGCGTGTCTATGACATTTTACTTCCGTGACACGCACATGCATCATCACTTTCTCGATCAAATATTTCTTAAAAATCCATGGCAACACACAACCTTTCATATACCACTGGAAAGCTTGTGATTTCATCTTTCAGTGTTCAGTTTTTTATTAACATCTCTAGTTTTTCTTAAAAGATATCATATCATTTCCGGTAAAAATTCAATAATCTCCCATAAGAGCTATGTTAAAAAGTGATTTTTTATATTGCTCGTTTGCAATAATTTACATGGCAACAGGGTCTCAAATTTTAAGAGATAGTTTATTATATGTTAAAGAACAACCTTCCAAAGTTTTATTTATATGGCTAGTCTTTTAGTTTACCTTAGAGCCACCTTAAAGCATATAAAAACAGAGTCTGACGAGCGCACGCACTCGTGTGCTTTACGCCTCCACGAAATGCACTGTTTTTCATCGGCTCTGTTTTCTATTATCTCCGAGCATACGCAGCACATATTATTTAGCTTTCTTGACTTTATTTTTTGTCCACTGCTCGTCGAAGGCTGCGGTTCTGATTGCGTGGCATTTTTTTTTGGGCCGGCCTCTTTTTCGGCGTAGGTATGGTCGATTTTGTCGTTCTCTTCTTTGTAGCAGATTTCTCATCTTTCTTCCGCTTCGACTCCGCCTGCTCAGTCACCAATTCCTTCATTTGAGGCGAGTCAGTAAGGACGGCGGTCGTTTTCGTCCTTTACGAGTTGTCTGCCTCGGAGCGGCTTTAGAAAAAACACTCGAATACTTTTAAGTATTCGAGCGTACCATTTTCCTGCAGTTGAGAAATACAATGATGCATTTGCAACAGAAAATAGAGTGAAACCACCGGGATGAGTCCGCCCCGGTGGCTTGGTCACGACTTTGCCCCAACAATTTTAGGTTTGGTCGCGGCTTATAAAATAATAGAAATCAATGAAAATAAAAAAACTGCACTGGATTCGTGTTCAGCATGCATTAAGCCCCTTGCACAATGCTAGGCAATAGGCAATAGGAACAGGAAATAACCAAAAAATCATTAATTACAACCTAAAAAATTTGAATGCTATGACAAAAACTCTGTCTATGCCTGCGTCACTGTTTATTATACATGATTTTTGATTTCTATTCCTTGTTCCTAATTGCCTGTTGCCTGACATTGTGCAAGGGGCTTTACTCTTTAGAATCACTTACTTTGAGATTTGGAGAGACAATAATACTTAAGATATTACAAACTTTCGACGCAAAAGAAATTTTACTTTCGACCTGCGAGAACACGTTCGCTTCGATAAGAATCACAACATGGCACGTAACCTCACTAACTCCGTTAGTCACGTGGGCACCATAAGCCGCGTTTACAGTATTAATGGCGAGTTTCCACAACATACAGATTTCGAGATAATTGCAAAAACGACTCCGCCCCGTGGCCGACTTCGTCCCGGTCTCTCCTACTATAAATTAAAAAAAATAACTAAAATATATATATATAAATAACCATTTTTTTTAATATAATTATTAAAATAATTAATTAATTTTAAAGAATCTGTTTAAATATTTTAAAAATTAATTCTACGTAAAAAAATAATGTTTTGTATAGAATATACGTTAATTTTATAGAAGATAAATGTTAAAATTATATTAACAACCTAACCTAATCATTTTATTTTTCTGTGAAACAAACCTGATTTTTATTTATCATATCCTTTATTTTTTATAATAATGTATTACATTTTTATTTATTCACGGCATTTGTAATAAGTTATATTAAAAGAGTTCCACACAAATAATAAAATTAAGTTTAAGATACTAAAATTAAAAATTAATTGATATTTATTTTCATTCAAATTGTGAACGTTTTCTCTTATCATGTTTTATCTTATCTACATTTTGGTGTAAGATATTTGATGGTCTAATCAAGTCATCAAGCACACACTTCACATATCACATATGTTTCTGCGTATTTTTGCATATCGATTATTTTCAAGCGACGTATTTTCTTCGATAACTCACATTGAGACGTATTGATGATATGAATTACGGATTGCAGAGATTTTATGAGAAAATTCAAAATTACTCAAACATTACAAAACTAAAAGTTTTTTAGTTTCTGCATTAGAAGAAATGCGAAGAAACGCGAGTTCCTTATTTGTTTTGAGATAGATCAATTGGGTTGCTATATCTACAAAAACAAACATATAAAGTAAATACATAAAGTAAATAACACAGTTGTATTTGCAGTCATTATTATTAATTTGTTAAGCTCCAGTTGTCCCATGTTACGTGTGCGAAATTGACTTATTTGCATATAGCGCTGGATATTATATCTATGCAAATATATTTTATTTTTACAGGTACACAAAGTATCTAAAGTTACAGATGTATAAAATGTGCATAAAAAAGATCACATTTGCAGAATTATAATAATCATCAAGTGATTTGGAAGATATCTGCTCAATTGCATGGCAAACATCTTTTTTTAATAAAGATTATAAGACAATCCTTAATATCGTTTTTGAAAAAATATTTGAATGGACTGTTATCTTTATTGACATATTTGCAGCAAACTTTGACATATTTACGGCAAACTATTTTTTATACAAAAATTCTATTAAAACGAGACTTAAAATTTTATTTAAAATTAATTGGAGACTCTGATAATGCAAACAGCGATGTAAATGTGTCATGGAACTGATACTTATCATTATCAAGAGAACAATTATTTAAACATGAATCATGAACATTCCCATATGAAAAAATACATTCTTAATTTGTCAACAATGTTAAATTGAAAGAAATTAGCGGTTATTATTGTCGGATGAAGTATATTAAGCTAATTTTTCTTTCGTTCTTTTTTGTAATGTTCTTTTATTGGTTTCTATTTACAGTGGCAGCTCTGATATACTGGCGCGATCCGAAAAAATCAGGGATCATGTTCGGCACAGTACTAGGCGTGCTCTTGTCATTGGCCTATTTCAGTCTGATTAGCGTGCTGGCTTATATGTCACTTCTCGCTCTTAGCGGAACCATTCTTTTCCGTATCTACAAAACTGTTCTTCAAGCAGTTCAAAAAACTTCGGACGGTCATCCATTCAAGTAAGTATAAAGTAATAAAAAACCTTTTAGGAATACTATGTACATGTTATGGTCAAGCCCGAAACGTGAGCAATCCTAGGATTGACTAATCAATTCTGCCGAACGGCCAAGCGTCTTGTTTCAAAATTTTGTGATATGAAGTGATTTGCTGATATGTGTATAGACAGTACACAAATATTCTACCTGCGGCAAAGCCTTTCCCCCGCATAAAAAAAACTAACTCCCAGCCTATTCCTAGAAACTGCAGCTTTAATCAAGACGCTTGGACATTGCGCAGGATTGACCAGTCATTTTGCAGAATTGACCAGTCAATTCTAGGAATGCCGCGTTTGACCATAATATATAGGTATATTCTTCTGTGTTGTTGATGTTAGGTTGATGAATCTTTAATACACGCCGGTATAGATAACTTTTTATATACGCCATTAATAATGTAATGTGTTCCTATTTTTTATGTAATGGTACTACACATATCTAGGTAATTTTTTAAATATTATGAAAGAATAAATATGAGTGTACATATATAATAATATAAATGCAAATAAAGTAAAAAGTTAATAGCTAAGAGTTAGTAGCTAAGAGTGAAAATTTGAATACTAATATAGTAGAGTATTCAAATATTTGAATACTATATACTATAAATAGATATAATAATGTAAAAATAATTAATGTAATATTAAATACCATATTAACCATTATTAATATACTAATGTAAGATATAGTTAATATAATACTAATATTAATTAATAATACTAATACTGGATAATAATACTATATTAACTTTTGCAAAAAGTTAATATAGTAATATTCAAATATTAAAATGTTGAAACAACCTAATATTGTCTTACGAAAATTTCGAATGAACTTTGTTTTAATCAAACCATCATCTGTATTGCAGGGATATTCTTGATCTGGATCTGGCATTACCAGCTGAGAAAGTGCATGAAGTCGCGGATGTCGCGGTTGCACACGCTAATGCTGCCGTTAGCGAGCTGCGTCGACTCTTCCTCGTTGAAGATTTCGTCGACTCTCTCAAGTTTGGCGTTTTGCTATGGTGTCTTACCTACGTGGGTTCTTGGTTCAATGGCATGACTCTCATTATAATTGGTAAATTTTTTTGTTTTTCAGTATTGTTTTATATCTCGCGACTGTACAGACGGCGTAATTAATGCTTTCCTAGCTGTGTTCGAAGGCGTCATTAATGCCTTCCTAGCTGTGTTCTTGGGATTTCTATAGTGCACGTGACATGTACTATGCTTCAGGTGGAAGGCATTAATGACGCCGTCTGTACATACACACATACGTAGAATCGATTTGACGATTTGATTTTGCTTTATTTTTCAGGAGTGGTTGCTCTCTTCACGCTGCCTAAGGTTTACGAAACAAACCAGGATCAGATCGATCAGAATCTGGTCTTGGTGCAGGCGAAGATCAACGAAATTACCGCCAAGTAAGTTGAGTGAAGACTTGCAGTTTATGAGAAACTTTACGAAAAACATCTAATAAACAAAGCAACAATTACTTATTTATTACGCACGAATTTAAAATACATCGCATTATTATGTTAAGCCTTCAGTTAAATTTATTTTAATACATACACAGATTTCTTCTAATTCTATATTATAGAAATTTTACATGCTTTTGTGATAAAAATTGAAACTGGTATTATTATGTCCAATTTAAATTCGTAAACAAACGTAATTGATTTTCAACGTTATTATTATACGTTTATAACAATGGAAATGTGACAAACAAAGTAAAGACTATTCTATTTTTATCCATCAAAATTGTGCAAAGAGAAAATAAACGTGTCGTACTTTTTTATCACCTTTCATATCTTTCATCGCAATGTTTCTTAAAAATCAACTACTTGGTTGTTTTAGAGTAAAAGCGGCAATCCCTCTTGGTAAGAAGGCTGAGCCGACGAAGGAAGAATAAAGGAGAGTCACGAGTGGCGATAGTCCAACGGACAGCCGAGACAGCAGATATAGAAAAGATTAAGCAAACGAAGCAAACGAGAGAAACGTGAAAAGTGAGAGAAGAGTTTGAAAACGCGCGTACGAGCAGACCAATACACGACCGAAAGGAGACTTGCATCATTTAACGAAGATCGAGTAATCACGCGGGTAGTAGGAGCTGTTAGCGGTATCTTTAAGAATCTGTCCGCTGTATTTCCGGAGAAGAATATCAATTTCTCGAGGCAAAACGGTCGGTGAAGCCAAATAGCTGCGCACGCGTACATCGACATTCTAATTACGAGAGCAATTCTTATTGAGGAAGTAAACACCACGAGAGAAAAAAAGGAAAGATAGAGAAATGCCACACTAAGTGATTAATTAATCGTTTATTATTACGGTAAAAAAGCGACGGCATGTTTTCAGTCAGCCAATAGCAATGCGCGCGGGGCTGCTCTCGAGAATTGGATCAGCCCTCCGACTCTCCCTTCCCCCCTTTTTCGTCGTACTCTTTGACAAATGTGTTTTACAGTTATCATAAACTTTGTGTTTTTACCTACCCGATGATGTCCTTTGTTTTCCTCTTTGCGAAGAGAGAATGAAAGAGAGAGAGAGAGAGAGAGAGAGAGAGAGAGAGAGAGAGAGAGAGAGAGAAAGTGAGCAATAAGGCTGTATGTGATTTATCTTAGTCCCGTGCTTCGTCAAAGCGTCGTATTTCGATTAGCTTGGATCATTGTTTAACGGATCGGGCGCTACTAAAATAATTAAATCGCATTGTAGCGAGATACAATGAGAAATGGGGGTGTCGAAAGATAGTGATACTTCAAAGATTTAATGGACAGGAATGAGTGACGAATACGAGAGATGTCCAGCACATAAATATAATCGTTTATCCCTAGCGATAGAGATCTTAAAGTAATTATCTAATTTACAGCGATCCCCCATCATCTCGATGTTTTTAAGTTGTTGTGTTTGGGAGAATTGAATGGGAGAATTTAATGACGAATTAAATCGTGCAGAAACGTATATATTGTATCTGTCTCTCAATAACGTTGACGTTTGCATAATATTATTGCTACTGCATCCTTAACTGTAATTATACCGTTATGTACACACACGCATTTTATATATATATACATCGCATATGCTTCTGCTCGTGTGCGTATGCATATGTGTACAAACACGCATGTGTGTATATGTGAATGAAAAGGACGGTTATCGAAGGAAATGATCCTAAATAATAACACGGCACGAAATATATTTCAACGATAAACGATAAAGATGCAACTTTATATCATAATATCTAATAGTTAACACGTGTTTTTATCGGGACCGCTGGCAAAATGTTAAGAATGTGAATTGTAATAATATGCATATATGCTTCTTGTCGTTTTCATTATTGCATCTGCATCCGCATCCGCATTAATTTATAAATAAATGATATTAAATAATAAAACCGCTGTCCTTTTCTCATTTATCTTGTACGTTTCTTAAGTATATCCTTTTGAGATATTTTGCCCTATGAACATATATGCCATGGGTTTTTGGATAATTTTTAAAATGTCTAATGTGCTAAAACACTATTATATGCACTTAATATGATAAATTTGTAAATTTATAACGGTAAGATTTTCTTTTTAGTTTCGAATACGAGGCATTTTTGCAGATAAGCTTTTTCAAGTCAATTTTAAGTAAAGAATTTATATTTTTCAAAATAAGGCTGTACATATAGAAAATTATATTTTTCAAAATAGTACTACGTATTCGTCACTAATAGTAACTTAAAAAAAAAAACGTTCTTTGTTTGAGTCTAATCCAGAATTATTGTTGATCGAAATTATATTTTTTTATATTCGAAATTCCTCTTTTCTTCCTTCAAAGTTTTTTGACGAGATAAAAATTGATTTTTGAAGTTTAGCATTATTCAATAAGTTAAAAATTATAAAATAATAAACAATCTAGAATGTGAAATTAAATGACTATGGTTTGGTTCAAGCTAGGTACATCACATTGTATTTAAATATTCGAGTTGATTAAAAGCTCAAATCTATTATACATTTTTATTATCCAACATTATAACCATCGGCATGTTATTTTTTACCTATTTTGATATTTAGACTGTTCTATTTGGCTTAAGTTATGTATTTCTGACTTTTCTTTAATCTGTATCTGTAAAGTTTATAAAAAAATTTTAACACGTTTCCAAAGTACGTTTTATAATGTTTTAAGATAATTGAAAGACATTTTTAAATTTTGTGGAACTGTCGGTCGTAAGGACTTCATTATGATTCTTTAAAACATTTTATGTTTCGATTTATGACTGAAATGGGATGTTTTTAGGGCTAGTATATATATATATTACACAGTCCAATCTTAAATTCAAGATCATCTTAAGTATAATTTCAAGACGCTTACCAGTCATTTCATTGGTTGGATGGAATCTTAAGGTCACCTCTGATCAGACTTAAGACGATTTTGAATAAGATTGGACTATGAATTAAAACGTCTCATGCGAGGTAAAAATTGATTGCAGATATATATATATATATATACGGAAACGCATTAACTAGAAAAAGCTGGAGTTTAATAAATATTTTATCAAAAAGATAGAACTGGAGCTTTTGGTAAACTTTTTCACTAAAAGCTGGAGTTTTTGATAAAGTTTTAAGATATCTCCAAATATTTGTTGTCTGGGAAATAAAATGGTTCGAACTTTTGCCGCTGCGAATACGTAACCGTTCGCTCGTGCGCATGTGTAACCTTGGAGCAAGGTGACCACTGCCTTCCCAACTAATAGCGCACATCATTCGCTTTCGGCGAGCCGCATCGTGCCAGTCGGGTGTGCGTTATCGCCGCAGCTTGTTGTATCACAAGTAACCGAGCCGATTAAATTGAGCCGTCATGTCAATGCCAAACAGCGATCACGAGAAGAGGAAGCAGATATCAGTGCGTGGCATCGTCGATGTCGAAAATGTCGCAAACTTTAAGAAGACCTTTAACAGACACCTTCACTATACCCTGGTGAAGGACCGCAACGTCGCCACGAGCCGCGATTATTACTTCGCCCTCGCTCACAGCGTCAAGGACAATCTCGTGTCACGATGGATTCGCACCCAGCAGCACTATTACGAGAAAGATCCCAAGGTACCTCACTTGACTCTCGCATAATCACTAAAGTCCGACCGAAGCAATCTTTTTTAATTCGGCCAAAACCGAAACCGAAAACTGAAACTTTCATGGGAATCTTAAAAAGGCCATATATGTATACTTGCGCACATATATTATATATATACGTGCGCACACATATACTATACGGGGTGTTTCCTAAATAAGTACAAAAAATTGAAGGCAATATTCCTTGGCTTATTTTAGGAAGAAAAAGTCCTATGAATATGAACATCTGTCCTAAACTGCTTCGTTTTCAAAATAGTCAAAAATTTTTAGATGCGCCTGTAGTGCATCTAAAAATGTTTTATCGGTATTGGAATATATGGTTCTTAATACTATATGTACGCACACCAAATTTGAACAAATTATCTCTAAGCATTTTCCAGATTTTCGAAATTTTCATGTTCTTTCTCTTATAACTTTGACACTCTGTATTTTGAAGAACGAAGCAGTTTAGGACACATGTTTATAGGACCTTTTCTTTCTAAAATAATTCAAGGAATATTCCCTTAGTGTACTTACTTAGGAAACACCCTGTATATATACTTTTTATTAATAATTACACATATTATCACAATCCTACTATTACAATCTTATCATTACAATCCGTAATATAATGCTATATACTATCCGTATTATAGTATCACAATCATTATTTCAATATTAACAAAATTTTTAAACAAAATAAAAATATTTTTTTAACAAGTCTTTGGAAAATCTGTGGAAAATAAACAGTTTCGTCGCTGAAACTCGCTTTCAATTTTAGCCGAAACCGAAATCCAACCAAAATTTCGATTTTTGGCCGAAACTAGCCGAAACCGAAACTGATACCGAATTTTCGGTCGAACTAATAACACTGTTCAACAAAAAAAAACACAAGAACAAAACTAGTCGTTTTCAGTAGTTTTTTGGATGCTGAATACGATCTCGTTTACCAAATTGCTCTATCACGTAATAATTTTGAAAAATTTATAATTAAAGTTGCAAAAATGACCTATTTTAGTATCTTT
>NW_027509262.1:0-112500 GCF_048541705.1 Temnothorax americanus
TTTTTTTAAAATCCTTCCCCCCCTTTTTTTTTGGGGGTTAGAAAAGGGCCCTTTTTTTTCCTGGCTTTCGTGGTCCAAAAGCTTTTCAACGTTTCGTCGATTTCCTTGAAAACCCTTTGTTTGCTGATGGCTTTCCCCCCCCCGCGAACTTTTGCCGTCGCCGTAGGGTTTTCGGGGCCCAGCTGGGAAAAAAGTTTTCCCCTTGCCCCTTGTTTTCCGTTCAAAGGGGTTTTTTTAGGTTTGCTCCCCCGCAAAAAACCCCCGATCTAATTGTATAAAAAACCCCCTTTTGTATTTTTGGGTTTAAAATTCAAAAAATTTAAGATTTATATTAAAATTAAAATTTGTTTTAAATTCCCATTTTTAAATTTTGCACTTATTAAAACCCTTTTTGGGTAGAAAAAATTTAGGGCCCCCAAAATAAAATGGGCTTTTTTAAATTTTAATTAAAACCCTTATTGGTTCCTTAACACTTCAAATCAAATAGGGTTTTTTTTTTTGGGTTTAAATAAGTTAATTATGTGGTTTTCTATAGCCCCAGCCCCTAGGATGCCGTATTTATTTCCCCCCTTTTGGTTATGTGTTCTGTTGGATTTTCCGTTAATTTGCGGAATTAACCCCCAAAGGGGTGGGCGGGTAAGCAGGAAAAGGGCCCCTTTGGAAGACAAAAGCCTGACTTTAAATGGACAATTTAGTACCAAAAGGATAAAACTTCCCCCAAAAATATTATTTAAAAAAATTCATTTTTTGGGAAAGTTAGCAGGGAAAAAGGGAAAAAAAGAAAAATTTTTTCCGAAAACCAGGGGAAACCAAACGGGAAAAAAGAAAAGGGGATGGAGACAAAAAAACAAAACAAAAAAAAGGCAAAGGGGGGGCCCAAAAAAAAGCCCAAAAAAAAAAAATTTTTTTAAATTTTTAAAAAGGGGGATACGGGGGCCCCGGGGAAAAAAACAAAAAACCCAAAAAAGGGCCACAAACAAACAAGGGGGAAAAATGGGGGGAAACATAGTTAAAAATACGAAAATCGTAAGCGTCGCGTCACTCCGGCGCACAGTGCAGTGCCATTCCGCGTTGCGGGTGTTCGATGTAACTTTACTAGCACATATGTACGTCTGCAATTAGCCTATAATATGTATACTTTTTAATTTTTATAGTTTTTAGAGTTTACCACGTGGAGGTTGCACACGGTTTTAAACTCCTTATTGGGGTGCTTTTTTAACGGAGTCCCCTCGCCTTTCACTACGTTTCCGTAAAATCAGGGTGCTTTTTTAACGTGAGTCCCTTCGCCTCTCACTACGTTTCCGTAAAATCGGGGTGTTTTTTTAACGTGAGTCCCCTCGCTTTTCACTACGTTTCCGTAAAATCAGGGTGCTTTTTTAACGTGAGTCTCTTTGCCTCTCACTACGTTTCCGTAAAATCGGGGTGCTTTTTGAATGTAAGACCCCTCGTCTCTCATTACACCCTACACCTACGATTTATTTAATCTTCTTCACTATCACACACTGTCTATTACTGGAATGTTATTTGTTTTCTTAAACAGATCGCTAATGGGCTACGAACAATTGGATGCTGCTGTCATATTGCTGCAATTATATATTATCTATTTCATGCAAGATATTTAGCGAAAATTTTGAAACCAGCAGAAGTACTGAGCGATCTGTTTAAAAAAACAAATAACATTCCAGTAATAGACAGTGATAGTGAAGAAGATTAAATAAAATCGTAGGTGTAAGGCGTAATGAGAAGCGAGAGGTCTTACATTCAAAAAGCACCCCGATTTTACGGAAACGTAGTGAGAGGCGAAGGGACTCACGTTAAAAAAGCACCCTGATTTTACGAAAACGTAGTGAGAGGCGAAGGGACTCACGTTAAAAAAGCACCCTGATTTTACGGAAACGTAGTGAAAGGCGAGAGGACTCACGTTAAAAAAGCACCCCGATTTTACGGAAATATATAGTGAGAGGCGAGGGGACTCACGTTAAAAAAGCCCCCAATAAGGAGTTTAAAACCGTACTGCAACCTCCACGTAGTAAACTCTGGAAACTATAAAAATTAAAAAGTATACATATTATAAGCTAATTGCAGACGTACATATGTGCTAGTAAATAAGTTACATCGATCACCCGCAACGCGGAATGGCACTGCACTGGTGCGCCGGAGTGACGCGACGCTTACAATTTTCGTATTTTTAACTATGTTCCAACAATTAAAAAAAAATTGAAAAAAATATATGTTATAGTGGACACTTTAAGAGAAATTTCCGTAAAAATTTCAAAGAAGTACCTCAAAATTATCACCCTAAAAAAATATTAAAAAGTTCAAATATTTTTTTTGATCTTTTTTTTGACAAACATTTTAGACATTTTTTTGTTAATTAGTTTTATTAGTCTACATAACATATATTTTTTCATCAAGATCGGTCAAGTGGTTTTCGAGAAAAATACATTTCTTTATTTTACTTTCTCCCTGCATAACTTATAAAAAAGTGGATTTTTTAAAATAATGTTTGGTGGAAAGTTTTATCATATTGGTACTAACTTGTGACATTAATGTCAGCTCTGTATGATCAAGGGCCAATTTCACATGCTTATTCCGCTAGGCCCTTTGGTTTTAATTTGATTCTTATTAAAACGTAATTTTGTTTAAATAATGTTTAAATAATATTTGCGGTAAAATTTGTTTCTTTATTTGTCGAACTTAACATGTAAAATATTTGATTCAAATTAAAAAAAAATAATATAGTCATATAAGATTATATATGATCAGATCAGAATATTGCATTTCAAAGTATCCGATAGATGGCATTCGATGTGATCTGTTTCTCGTAATTAAAATTTGACAAAGAGTGTTATAAGATTACGGTATCAAGAAGACACGACACTGTCTCGGAACGACACAATTTTTGTATCAGTTATATCGTGAAGTCTACTCTTATAATAAAGTAGCACGCTTAAAAAATAAAATTTTATATAATCTTGTTTAAGTTTAAATTGGTATAACTTTAAATTTAAAACAAAATTATATAAAATTCTAATAAGATCAAATAACATTTATATATGACAAATTTGACTTATATGACTTATATGATTATATTTGACTTATATGATTATATTTGACTTATATGATTATATATGACTTATATGATTATATATGACTTATATGATTATATTTGACTTATATATGATTATATTTGACTTATATGATTATATTTGACACTTATATGATTATATTTAACAAATTAATTTTGAATTTATTACCATATTTAATCCACATTTGGCAAATTAAAACCATATTAACTCTGCATTTCTTTTGGTTTGTGCGGCTGATTTTGCATATTTTAACAAAGCAAGGTCCAGTTTAATCCATATATAAATTAAATAAGATGGGGTACTTTAATTTGATTTAAATATGACATATTTAAATTATAATTGATTTGCATATTCGATTCTAATAAGATTCTTAATAAATTCATATAAGCTTTTAATACGGTTTTAATACAATCGTTTTTCGCGGGTGCAGGTGAATAAAATAATATAACTTTTTTTAAAATAATATGTTTCAAAAGAAATCTTAATTAAATAATTTACAAAACTGCAACGTGAGATAACATATGTAAATTTTTAAGACATTTATAGAAGAACCAAATTAATATAATATGTAATATGTAAAAATGTATATTAACATGTTACGTCGGTGGTCTTCTTGTCATCGCCAACATAGCCTTTCTCCATGAGTTGAATGAGCAGATTCATAAAATCGTGTTTTATCACTTTATGAGCTTGCCTATATTCCACATTCTTCCGAAATATTTTCGTGTAAAAACTTGTGATGCGTCGATCTGTGAGGAGGATGGAAAAGATGTCCATAATTTTCGGAATGGACATAGACAGGATAAATCATATTATTTTTATCTTTAATATATTCTTTCCTTGAATTCGATACTCATTGTTCGGCTTCTCAATACAATTAGATCTTATACCAAACGCAGTTGACATTATTATGAAAAAAAAAGAAAATACAAGCTAAAATGCACACATAAAAAAAAATATATAGGCAACAACTTCATAACTAATTAGGTCCACTCAATATATTGTTACGTACGGAAATTTTATATTTCCGACGACGCACGTTAAAAGTCTTGAAGGCTTAGACGACGCACGCTAGGCTCGGAATTCCGAGGAAACGACCAGGGTTAGTGTAAATGTTTAGATTATCTTATCGGAGTCCGTTGAAGGGCTGGGGGCCAGATGGGCCCGAAACTACGCTTCTAGAATGTTCTAGAAGCTTCTAGAATACCTCCCCCCTTAAGACGCGTAAGAAAAAGGCGGGAATCTCGCGCGGGAGATTCCGGTCTTTTTCGGGTATAAATAGGGCGGAAAAACGCCGCGGAAAGCAGATAAGTTTTAACTTCGGTCTTGACTAGACGTAATTCTCAGACTCTCTCCTAACCTTATTCGATTTCCTACGTTCCGCTATACGCTAAGTTCGAGCATTCGCGCTCAATCCTGGGACTTAGTCCTTACACTACCATACCTCATAAGACCGCGGTTCATGCACAAGTTGTATTGAGATTTATAGAATAAAGGTAAGATAAGTTAAAAAGAAACAAATGTAAAAATCTGGAATCTCATTTCGTATTTTTAATCAACAAATCTATCACTTCTAAGATTCGACTCGCGGTTGTCGCTGACAAAGCGTTGCGATCTGTGCTGGGGCGTTGACAAAGAGTGCGGCGATCCAGTACTTTCGCTGCCGAAAGCGTGGCGATTACGGGGTTGATTCTTGGGAGTCGTAATAATCACTGTCACTTCTGGCATTCCGACTCGCAGTTTCCGCTGACAAAGCGTGGCGATCTGTGCTGGGGCGCTGACGAAGAGTGTGGTGATCCAGTACTTTCGCTGCCGAAAGCGTGGCGATTACGGAGTTGGTTTCCAGAAAAGACAATTAGTTGTACAAGGAATAGTAACAGTTAGCTTGAGTACTCATCAAGCAGTAATTAGTATTGAAACGAATCAAATCCATTTAAGAACGGGAACCGTTTGTTTATATGTAGACGATAATTGTATAGATATTGAAGCAAGATATACTTATTGGGAAACTATACCTAATGATTATTGTAGATTTAGTCATTATGACGTATTGTATGAGGGAAAAGCAAAGAAAATGGTTAGTGAAACAAATGATAAATTACAAATACTTTATTCCTTGTCGACACAAGATGTCACATTCGCACTTACGCGAATCGGCGAAGAGGTTCTTTGCGGATACACCCTAATTAAAACAGAACACCCAAAACTTGTAATTTTAGAAACAAATAAAGGAGATTATTTTGCACGTAAAAGACCGTTAGCTATTGAAAACATAGATATTTTTGCCTATTATACGTAAATTCAAAATTTGTTTATGTAGAACGACACATTCGCACACAAATGAATCGCTTATACACAGACATATTAAAACAACGCTGCAATTTGGAACGGCAGGTGATGAAAAACGCGCTTAGCCTTGCGATGCATGCTCCAGACGACTTCGCGTACCAAATGAAAGGCCCAGGATACATGGCCGTGATTTCTGGAGAAGTAGTGCACATAACGAAATGCACCCCAGGGGAAGTAAAAATACGCCAAACCAGAGAATGTTATCAACAATTGCCTGTGTATCGAAGGGAAACGAAACATATTTCTTGACGCCCCAAACGCACATACTCTTTAGAACAGGAATGCAAATCTTGTGCAGCAGGATACTTCCTACAATGTACCAGCTAAACGACGGATGGTACCGCATTACACCGAACGTGGAATACAGCAAAGCGCCCATGATAATGGAACCGATGACCAAGCCTACCTGGCATTACAGCGATCTAGGATCCCTGGCTGCGAGCGGCATTTACACCAATCAGGACCTCGAAAAACTGAGGGATCACATAATGTTTCCTTTGTTAAAGGTCGGAATACTGAACTCCGTAGCACGAGGCGTAAAGGGGGAACCGATTATAACGCAAGGAAAATCACTCTCTTACCTCTTAGATGAGGACTCCTTGCAGAAAATCACAGAGAACGCCTGGAGGAAAATCTGGGGAGCGTTCTTAATTTTTGGCAATGCAACCGCAGGATTAATCGGAATGTACTTCTTCGCAAGGACGGCAAAGCTGATAATTGACACAATCATACACGGTTACGCACTACACACTATATACGGATGGTCAATACATCTAGTCGGAGCACTGTGGGACTCGGTGACCAATTTACTACTACATCTGGCGCGAGGGACATCGAAAGATGACAAAAAACAGGGAAGAGAGGCAGGAGCACCCCGCTCCCGGTCGAACAAGAAAACACTGCAGCGGACACCGAGCACGCACATGTCGCACATGTACACGAACACGAACACACACACGCACATACTCAACTTTTACGATCTCCTTCATATCATATTGCTGTGCAAGGCAATATGGAAAATGCAACGAAATTTAGTGTCCGCAACGGAGCTCACAATACGTATCCACAACTATAAAAAATTTTTTTTTGTCCCTCTCACGTTTTGTTCCCTCTCGAGAATTCTGGAGTAATAACATAAGTTAGGAATAAATGTAAAATCGGAAAACTCAAGCGTTGGCCAGTACGATCTTGACTCTCGAAGAGCGCACAAGCCGTATAATTGTTCGTTACTCATATAAATTCAGATAAACAACTATATTATACACACATATACACTAGAATAAGTTTGATTATAGGATTGTTAGTATCATGTGCTCGTTATTTAGATCAAAATGCCCAACCAGTCGAGGTTGCCGGATCTCGAAATTATATGTGGCGAAAAGCAGCCACAAATATTAGCCGTGGGACTTGATGAACTGTCACACGAGTTGATAGGGAACCTCATGAGAGGACGGTCCAGGCTCCAAAGGGCTCTTCTTCGACGACCGGGCCGTCTCAACCAAGCCTTGTTTGAGGAGCTCGAAGGACCTCCTCCAGAATTTCCTCAGGGAGGTCGAGTGGGACCCTTCCCAGTCAACGTTCCTGATGTCCTCCCAGCTGCGATAGGACGTGCCAGATTTTTGCACGAACTGGCGAATCGAGAGCGACCCCTCGCCAATCCCCCAGCTGTACCAGGGGGGCGAGCCAGAATCATGGCTGAAATCATTATGCAAATGAAGATGGCTGGTCGAGGACATGGTGCTCCCATTCAGCGCGAGAAAAAAAAACGATAAAGTGGACTTAATTAGTAATAATTTTTTTTTTTACTTATTTTTGTGTGTGTGTGTTTAGGCTGTACTTTTATATACTTCATATACATATATATATACATATATATATAATTTTCCTTTTTCTTTTCCTATAAATTTTTTTTAGTCCACACATATATGTAATTTTTTTTATTATTATTATTACTTCTTCTGTATCATTGTTCGGTCAAATATATGGTACTTATACACGAATCCACCACGCTTCTTCTGAATTATAAGCGCACAATTACCCTTCTTTAAAAAATATATAATATAAAATAAGCCTCGAACCGATACCTAATGAACGGCGACGCGTTATACAACATAAACGAACAACATTATAATTGCATTGTCATACACAAATTCAAACTTCTACTACCGTCTACCGTAAAACAAGACAATAGAAATAAGCGCGAAACATTAATGCGAGCGAAATTAATCCAAAGCGTAGCTTAAGTACATTATACTATTTTATATTAATTCATACGTGGCAACATAACGTACCACGTATGACTTAAGGGGGAAGGTGTTACGTACGGAAATTTTATATTTCCGACGACGCACGTTAAAAGTTTTGAACGCTTAGACGACGCACGCTAGGCTCGGAATTCCGAAGAAACGGCCAGCGTTAGTGAAAATGTTTAGATTATCTTATCGGAGTCCGTTGAAGGGCTGGGGGCCAGATGGGCCCAAAACTACGCTTCTAGAATGTTCTAGAAGCTTCTAGAATACCTCCCCCTCTTAAGACGCGTAAGAAAAAGGCGGGAATCTCGCGCGGGAGATTCCGGTCTTTTTCGGGTATAAATAGGGCGGAAAAACGCCGCGGAAAGCAGATAAGTTTTAACTTCGGTCTTGACTAGACGTAATTCTCAGACTCTCTCCTAACCTTATTCGATTTCCTACGTTCCGCTATACGCTAAGTTCGAGCATTCGCGCTCAATTCTGGGACTTAGTCCTTACACTACCATACCTCATAAGACCGCGGTTCATGCACAAGTTGTATTGAGATTTATAGAATAAATGTAAGATAAGTTAAAAAGAAACAAGTGTAAAAATCTGGAATCTCATTTCGTATTTTTTATCAACAAATCGATAAATTCCAAGATTCGACTCGCAGTTGTCGCTGACAAAGTGTGGCGATCTGTGCTGGGGCGCTGACGAAGAGTGTGGCGATCCAGTGCTTTCGCTGCCGAAAGCGTGGCGATTACGGGGTTGATTCTTGGAGGTCGTAATAATCACTGACACTTCTGGGATTCCGACTCGCAGTTTCCGCTGACAAAGCGTGGCGATCTGTGCTGGGGCGCTGACGAAGAGTGTGGCGATCCAGTACTTTCGCTGCCGAAAGCGTGGCGATTACGGAGTTGGTTCCCAGAAACAGACAATAATCTTGACAAATTCCCGAAAGTAAATTTGACCTCTACGCTGACGATCTGAGCGCTGAAAAAGAGTGTGGCGAGCAGAGGGTGTGGCGGATTGGTTTTGAGCGCTGCCGAAGAGTGTGGCGAGCTTAAAATTCATTTTCGTGAACGCGGCTGAATGACGAAGAAAGGAGGTAGGCGCGTTCGTATTAAACAAATCAGATTCCAGATCAAGCAAGCAGTCATTTCTAATCGAGATCCTCTCCCTTTCCTCCAACAATTGCAACAATTAGAAAACGCACCCCCTTTAAACCCATTCCTGTCGATTTCAACGTTGATTATCCTAATTATAACCAAATAAATAAAGCTGATCCTCGTTACCATACGTATAAACTCAGATATTTTTTCGGTCCCGAATAATAAAATAATAATAATATCCTTCACACGACTTGTCCAAATCCCTGGTAAATTGCTTAAATGCATTGACCAAAAAACGGACGAACTATAACAGTCAGAACGTGACACAATATATATATATTTTTAATATCTCTTACATTAAAGACAGAATTGGTATAGAAAACCCACGTTTTCTGGCCAGTACATCAATTTTTTCTCTAGCCATCCGTTTAAATATAAAGTTAATATTATCACGAGTCTTTTCTTGATCGAGCGATCTTATTGTCTGACGAAAGTTTCCACGAATCTAACATTAATGTTGTTAAAAAAATACTTTTGAACAATTCCTTTTCAATCGATCTCATCAATAAACACATAAACATCAGATTTAAACAACTTCGGCATAGACGTGACGTGAATAGACCTTTTTCAAAGGTTTTGGCGAAGATATACGTCTCACACTTAATAACGTTGGCTTTGATACTGTCCACACTGTTCCTAAAAAATAGGACGTCATTATTAAGAGGGGAAAGGACCGTCTCGATAAGAATAATTCTACGGAAGTAGTCTACAGAATAAATTGTGATAATTGCTGATGTGCATCATACATCGGACAAACAAAACGATACTAAAAACGCGTGTTACTGAACATTTTAATGATATAAAGAAAGACGATAATAATCATTTAGTTGTCAGCAAACATCGCGTTTCCCACAGTCATGATTTCAGATGGTCTGAGGTGGCAATATTGCATAGGAAAAAGAACAGAAAAAAGAGAGAAATTGCGCGAAAATGTTTTTAATAAAAAAATATTCAGATGCAATTAATCTAAAAAAAGACACTGATAATTTAAACCTCACGACAACGTCATCTCGAGTGTATAATTGTTTTGTTTTTCTGCTGTTGGGTACTCTGATAACCTTGTTAATGTTTAACATATACGAAACTGCCAGTTTGTTCCTGACTCCCATCGTGTGAACATGAGTCGCTGTGTGACTCGAGAAAATTATGATATTTTTGGTGTATATATTGTAACTCGCTAGCATGATACGCAATGCTAATTTTGGTGCCGTCATGGGACATTCTCTGTGTAAATAAGTACTCTCTTTTTTATTTTCTGGGTTTTGAACATCACTCTATTAGTTATTAATTTTTTAGCTTCTTATTTGTGATGTTCTGTTAAAATCTCATAAGCACTATACTGAGAATGTGCCGACGATGATGGTACTAGTTTCCTCATCAGGTATTTGAATTTTTGCTCCTTAAAAAATGTTTGCATTGACTTAAAGGAATTTCTTTTATACTTTCTGAAATTTTTAACTTTTAACTCTTAAATTATAAATTTCAACTATTGACTACGTTATTTGACCTCACGCTGTATTTTATGTATTTTTTCTTGGTTAGATCACTTGATAAGGACCCGAATCTTGGGTTGAAACGTCGTAAAGTTTTTATGTACTTTGCCAATTGTTATCGATTGTACTACTAGCAGGTATTGGTATCCCGCCTTGCTACGGGGCAACGGCCCCATAATGTCCGCAGCGACGGCGGTCCACGGCCCCTCTACCGTGCGGCGGCCCATCCACCCCGCGGGATTTGACTGTTCGACCTTCGTTCGTTGGCACATATCGCACGTTCTCACATGCCTTGCCACGTCCCTGAATAGGTTCGGCCAATAGTACGAAACGGCTACCCGGTGGTATGTTTTCTTGACGCCCAGATGACCCGCGTGAGGGGCATCGTGCGACTCGCGGAGGGCCTCCGCGCGGAGCTTCCGCGGCAACACCAGTTTCCAACGATCGAGATCCTCCACGATATCCGAAACGACCAGCCTCGGCCGCAGAAAAATACAACCGCCCCTCCACGATCCTACAATGCGCGAACCTTCGGGGATCGGTAGCCACCTCGGTGAATCGTTTTCGGTAGCAGCTATCCGATGTATCTTCGTATTCCGGAATTTCCGCCGCGACGTTCACGCTTCCGGCATCTCCCCCCTCCCTCTCGTACATACGAGACAGCGCGTCCGGCACGTGGTGCAGGGCCCCTTTACGATATTCCACGGTATAGTCATATTCCAACAGTTCGAGGGCCCAACGGGCCAATCGACCTGTCGGATTCTTCAGGTTGTGTAACCACCGCAGACTGCTGTGGTCAGTTACCACCGTAAATTTGTACCCTTCCAAGTAAGGCCGAAATTTCTGGATAGCCCACACCACGGCCAGTTGCCCGCGCACGCGACGCAAAATATCGCGAGGCTCGCGATGCACCACAAGGTGCCCGGCGCGGTCCCTCCTGACTCGCACACGGAACTTCCGTATACGACACGCAACAATATACCCGAATACGCAACTTTAAACACAATATGCACCGGAGTGTACCGCCCGCGGCACGCCTCCGTCCACGATTCACAAAACACGCACGGCGATAGCCGCGAATTGACTGCCGATTGTACGCGAGCTTTCGAGTAGGGCTTTCAAGAAGGTTTCTGGCTACGATCTCGGCCGGCCACGGGCCCGCGATCCCAACAAACAGCCGCGATGATTTCTCCGGTACCCACGACGGCCGGAGCCGGTAGCTAAATACGACACGTAATCAGGCCGATTCACCCGGTAATCTATTCAATATACACGTTTACTTGCGCCGGGTCGCGACCGAGATCGAGCCCACAATTACTTGGTAGCACCGAAGTGGAGATCTTACACGTCTGGCTGCTCGCTGCTGCTCGGCGGCGTCGGGGCGTTCGTCCAGGTGTGGCTCCTCGTTGGCGGCTCGATCGACAGTGAGGAGTGGTCGGTTCGGCGGGACTACGCCGGGCCCCCGCACTTGCGCCCTCAAGCTCGCGGTTCTTCCGCCCCGCCGATTGGTCGTGTGCGTCGCCCTGTTCGCGACGTTGCAGACGATTTTCCGCCATTTTCCCGCGGCCCGTTTGATTTGGCTGCTGGTTGCGCACTGGCCCCTCGCGGTTTCCTGCCCGGCTGGCCAGGCCGTGGCGGCGCCGCTCGGCCCTCGGAGCGCCGTTGGGGAGAGTGTGTGGGTCGCCCACCCGCGCTGCAGTCGCAGTGGTGCACCCGTGTTTATGCTGCGGCGGGACCGTGTTACGCTGTGCGAGACATTCCCGGCGCTTCTCCAGCGGCAGGCCCCGGTAGCCCGCCCGTCGGTCCGACTCCTCCGCCGTACGTCCTCCGAGCGCCCGTTCTTCCCTCGTCGCGACTACCGTCGGTACATTAGGTCGTGATCCCACGCTCCGGCACCACCGGTCATCCTTACGGAATTTAGCTTAAAAGGGTTAGTTAACGCGAGTGGCCCTTCCTCGACTCGAGTCGAGGCGCCATCCCTGACCTTCCCCTCGGCCGAGCTACCGTCTGGGCGGAGGACGCGACAAATGTCACCTCACACATGTTCAAGTTCCGTTTAATACTTATCGCTTATACCGTATTAATTATTTAAAGTATATTATTGCCCTTGTCGTTGCTAGTGTCGTTTTCAATTCTAATGTCGTCTTCAACGCTCGTGTTGTATTAATCGTTCATGTTGTAAGGCATTTCGGTGCCATGAATTCACACACGAATCCGTAAAACTCAGTTATCATTCAAATCACGAATAACATTAGTGAACTCGTAAAAGAAGAAAGACGAACGACGTATATTCCGGGCTCAGCCAAGCCTTTACTTGACGATGGGCATTCGAGCGATATATATATATTGGAAGTCAAGAGCGGCCATCAATAACTTCGTTCCTCTCACGCAGCGAGACGGAATAGCCGCCATTATCCTGATTATCTGGCTCGCTTACAGCGAATGAGTTTCCCACTCTCAGTGGATGATTTTCCACATAAATAAATGTGGATTATCTATAAATAATTGGTGGATGCTGCAGATTCCACGATAAGGTAACATTTGGATTTATAATATCAACCATTTGGTTCTTTCGTCAGATATCTCCCTGATGAAAGTGATACTTTACAAGTAAGCACGTGCTAATTCAAACATTTGGTTAAAAGATATAACGTTATTTTCTTATGATTATCCTCAAAGAAGGATCTTCATGATTAATTCTGATTAATAAGCAAAGAAGATATAGTATATTACATTACAAGGGCCGAAAGTTGAATTTTCGGCCCTGCGCGTCATGATGCCCCGAGGCGAAGCCGAGGGCATCATGACGAGCAGGACCAAGATTTCAACTTTTGGCCCGCGTAGTGTATACGATTTTTCTTCATAGCCGGTCGAAAGTACGTTATTAATTTTACTTTTTTTAACTTTAAATGTTAATAAGCATGTTTTTGATGCCTGCCCCCGACATTTGCGGCACGAGCGAAGCGAGTGCTGCTGGTCGGGGGGGCAGGCATCAAATACATTCCAAGAGTCAAGTCTTGTCATATTTTGTAAAAATAAATTAATTATATTCTATAAAAAATGTATGTATTGCTTCCTCATAGAGGAAGCTTTGTAATGGTGAAAAATTTTTTTTTCGAGATTTTGATGGAAATAGGTTTAGAATGTTCTAAAATGACGAAAAATCATATTAGTAAAAATGTCCGGAAGTATGTATGTATGTGTGTGTGTGTGTGTGTGTGTGTGTGTGTATGTGTGTGTGTGTGTACGGATTTTTGTACACGCATCTACTTCTACAATTTTTTAGATACCAGTTTGAATTTTTGCACACAAATAGAGTATCATAGAAAGTATGTCCTCCTCAAATTTTATTGAAATCGGTCTACCGGTATAGATTTTATGCAGATTTTCCTTTTTTTGAAAATGTGTTCTACGCTGCCGCTTTCTCAATATTTGAGATAGCGATTTATTTTTAATTTTATTATATTTTCCAGTTTTTTTTCTACCCCTATATTTCATATATAATTCATTAAAATTTGATTAATCAGATCTCGTATTACACACATTTGAAATTTCGAACAATTCGTACATACATAGAAGCTTATAAAACTTGATCTGATCAACCAAATTTTAACCAATTATAAATGAAATAGAGGTAGAAAACACTCGAAAATATAATATAAGTAGTGATAACTCGCTATCTCAAATATTTATAATATCGGGCTGATATTTTTTATCGATAAAGTATCATTTAAGGAAGGTTATTGGTATTGAATTGGCGAAATCTGCATATTGTTTTAGTTTTTAAGTGGACAAGTATTTTTAGTATTTTTTAGTGAATGTACATAATTATTTACGCAGTCCCCAAAAGAGTTAAGTGTGAAATCAGAACCTTTGCTAACACAGCTTCCTCTATGAGGAAGCCAAAACAAATAAATACCGATAATTATACCTTGAATAAAATAAAAACTTGCACACTTAGGAACTATGAGTAAGCAATGTGCAAGTTTCTACTTGCACAATTAAAAACTACGAGGAAACAATGTGCAAGTTTTTTTATTAGTTTAACAAATTATATTAATTATAATAAAATTTATAAACAAGAACATATTATAAGCTAAAAACTCTTATTGCTTTTTTTATTGTTTTCATTTTTACTTGAATAATCACAATTATTAAGAAAACTTCCATAAAAAACACAGTTTTCAAACTTGATATTAGAGTAGTTAGAAGTAATATCTCCGGTAAATATACAGTTTTGATAATTCATGATTTGATTATTTAAATTTAAATTTTTAGATAAGCATTCTGATGATAGTTTACTAGTATGAATATTAGTTTCATCACTTTTTCTCATTTTTAACGGTGGTTCATTTTCTTGTTTTTTAGCAAAGACTGAAATTGGTTTTCTCATAAAATGAGTTGGAGGTAATTGGTTAATATATTCTGTTAGTACTTTTCTTTTTGTCCGTGTTGTAATCAAGGTTATTGGAGGTTCCGGTGTTGTTAACTGATTTAATTTATCAATTGTTACTAGATCATCTTCACTTATTATCAAATCATCAGAAAAATCATCGGAATTAACATCTTGTCCAGTAGTTTTTAAATTTTTATTTGCAGTTACTGTGCCACTAGAATAATTTTTACTAGTCGATGGTTGTGGATTCAGATGATCATTAGATACAGTAGCATTAGTAATACATTCATAAATTTTTTCTCTATTTTTTAACGAATTTTCGACGTAACCTGTAAATAATTAAATTATTTATAGGTAATATATCAAGATAAAAATGTGTAGTATCTGAATATTTTACAGAGTATTAAATTTTTATGTATTTATACAATTAGTAAATGATAGGAAATATCTACAATCTAATTAAATAAATAAAAAAGTAACCTTGTGCTACTGTAATTGACTTCCATCCACCTAGTTGTTTAAGCATGGTAGTGCTTGCTCCTGAGTTAGATAAAAGCGTTGCACCCGTTCTACGAAAGCAATGACCGGTGTACTGTTTGGATTTTCCAAGTTTAGGTATGTAGCTATAATTTGAGGTGTCTCCCCAATTTTATTCTTGCCAATAACTTGACGTTGATACTTCCTTTTATGATACTGGATAAAAAATCTATCAGTAAATCGATCTTCAGGCCTCAGTGACATGTACTGAGTAACTTTCTTATAGAAAAGATCTCCGATAATAAATTGTCGAGGCATGTCATTTTTCGACTCATGAATAGAAACAAGATACTTATTACCGTTGTTTTCTACATCTTGGATTTTAAGTTTCGTAAATACATCACATCTAAGAGCTCCACATATGCCAAAGATTAAAATAACCTGCAATTATTATAGAAATAGATTTACATGTCATGATGAGAGTTGATTATTATTAATTTAAGTATACATTAAAAAGATGAAACATTAAGCAATAAATAAAAATTAATATAAATACTAACCTTTGAAGCTAAGTGAACATAATCTGGTGCATTGTTAATAAATTTTAAAATTTCATCCCATTTCAATACCAAGAACTTTTTCGGTTTGTAACCTTTAGAGTTATTTTTGACTAAAGCTTTCAAGTTAAGAAAATTACCTATGTTAACATTGTCTCTTGAATTTAATGTGCTTTTCAAAATTGACCAAACACTTCATAAAGTTGACGGCTTAAATTTTTTAGATAGGTCCTTAAAATATACAACCAAATTATTTCCTTAACAGTTTGACAGTGAAGTTTTGTGTTCTATCTGCCACTTTTTATACGTGTCGTAAACAAGATTGTATCGATCAACAGACTTCTTTGGCAACGTATCTGTATTTATTATCAATCGCGCTTCTGCATCGTTATAGAGGGCGCGCGTGTACTTCTCACAGGGAGTAAATGTTAAACTTTCGTCCCTGCTATTAGGGACGAAAGTACGTACTTTCGACCGAGGTATGAAGAAAAATTCTTATCTCGGGACGTAACTTCAGTGGAATTCTAATTAATAATTTTTATTGATGCGCATACAAGGATTAAAGTTATTCTAAAGTCATATTCTTTGTGTTTCATATATATTAAAGACTTATATTTCGTTTACTTTATAAAACTGTCTTGCGCTTACTGTATATAACGAACGTTATGTTAATTCAATATATGATTACTGTTTAAGATAATACATTAACTACTCGATACTTTCTAAAAGATATTATAAATTGATTAACGACTTATAACAATTCTAAACTGTGCGAACGAATAAGTTCTTTGCTCAATTACGTTATGTAAAATTACTATTGCGATCTTTCCGTATTTTTTTCGATTAATTATAAGGATATATGCTTCAAATATGGAATAATTATATTTACTAATTGCAAGAAAGAAGTTTCAGAATCCATCAAAGGGACAATTAGCAATAGACTGTTAACATATAACATTATCTAATTAGTTCCTGCATAATTCTTTCATTTATAATACTTCTCATTTTGAGATTTAATGTATTCAGAAATCTTTGGTTTCGTTATTCCATATTCGTTATCTTAACATGTATTAATTGTGTTATTCTTTTTATATGTGCCTTGTATTAATTATAACTGATATGTTTGCCTCAAAGATATCCCCTTGCAAAAGTTCTACAAAAGAAAGAGATCATTTCTTTTTCATTTTAATCATTCAGAATATTTAATACATTGAATATTCGTTCATACTTTATACCTTGAATTTAGTTTGAAACATTTCGTAAAGAGATCTCAGACTTAACTTATTATTGGTAATAAGGTTCTGTTAAACGAAGGGAATATTTTCCTTAAAATGTTTTGTATTAAAATAACATATTGATGATTACATTTATGAGTCTCGACCAAACGATACAATTAATCGTCTTACAAACTCATTAAATCAATTGTTCTATTTCTTATTTTGAATATCGTTTCTCCTTCTCCACCATCCTTAGCTCACGCAGCATACGAGGCGTGTACAATATACGTACTTAGATCATTCTTTAATATTTATATTAGTAGCACTCTGATGAATATAGAAACTTTTTTTAAATATCATATGTGTAATTAATTGTTATAATATATTTTTCATTAAGTGTTTGGGACAATTGCCAATTTCCTGGAGTAATAGGTGTTGTGTCCATATAGCGATATGGCCACCGGAAACGATCAGGGAGCATTTATATTTGAATAGAAAGCTTTACCATTCTTTGAACGTTATGCTTGTGAGTGTAATCATGTTTCGTAAAATAGCTACAGTAGATTCATCCAGAGTTATAAAATGTTATGTTAATCGGTCCAATATACTTAAATTACCACTTACAAATTTAGGTCCTGGAAAAAATTGATGTCCTACGGCAATTTTCGGGACAGTTTTTTGAATCTGATTACATATATATGCGTTATATTCCAGGACTGTACATTTCAAAAAACGTAAACAGTCCCGGAACATACCTCTGGACCTACATATATATATATATATATATATATATATATATATACTAAAATATATACTATATATTTATACGCGGGCGTACATGCGTTTCTTCAAGTTTGTGGAACGTTTTCATTATATATATAGATTACTTATATCTTATATTTCATTACTCATATTATTGTACCATATTTTCTTGCCAAGAAACCGAACCGACTGTATTAAAATATTGTTTAAACGTTGAACGTACATGAAGAGAATTTTGATTTGGACGAACATTAGTTACATGTAAACTTTGTAACTGATTATTATATATTGATGAGTCAAAATTGATGTCTTTGACATCTGTTATTCTATTAAATGCTGCTTTACCTATAAAATTATGCAATGCACAGCAAGCTAAAGTTACATTTTGTACTGTCTCAACCGGTAAGTAAATTACAGTTTGCAGTACACAAAATCGGTTTGCCAAAATTCCAAAAGCATTTTCTACAACTCTACGACCCCTAGAAAGTCTATAATTGAAAATGCGTTCACTATGCGTCATGTTTCGGAATGGTTACAGCTTTAAAATATTGTTGCGAAGAGGAAAAGCAGCATCCGCTAGAATAACATATGGCATTAGTTCAGTCATCCCAGGGAGTGGTTTATTTGATAGAATATTCAGTGGATTTGCAGGACTCTCTAGTAATCGAGATAAATCACTGTCTCGAAAAACTCCACCATCACTCACTCGTCTATTTACTCCGACATTTTACAGAAACAGGTAATTCGCATCTACTAGTGCCAGAAGGACTATACTGTCAGTTCCTTTATAATTACGGTACAACGATATGCTCAGAGGAACTTTAAACTGAATATGCTTGCCGTCTAATGCACCGATGCAGTTTGGCACATCTCATTGTGTCATATAGTCTTCAGCAACACGATTCCACTCATCTTCTGTATCTGGAATCTATAATATTATGTGTTTTACGTTAAGTATTCTTTATGTATTTTGTACTAAAAAATAAAAATTATCGTTTAAATATTTACCTTCAAATACTCATCTTTTAGTATCTCGTAGATTACTCTGACCGTTTCAGGTATGATGCGTGATAAGGTACAAGTAGGTATCCTTGTTGTGAATTCTAGACTCCGATATGATTCCCTAGTAGCCAAGTATCGTAGAGTTATAGATAATCTTTGACTCGGCGGAATGCATTGTCGCATAATTGTGTCTTGTCTTTGAATATATAAATGGAGATACTTTATCATCCAATAAAATGTTAAATAAACGCGGATCCATCCTGAAGAATGAATGAAAAGACTCAACATTTTCATAGAGAAGTTCACTGTGTGCTAAATGAAGCGATCCTCTTAATTGACGTCGTCTTCGTAGAATCCATTTTCTTGTCCACCATCTCCGTGTTCGTCGTCGCTATTGTTTTTCTCGTTCTTTTTACTGCTTTTCATGATGTTCTACAGCCATAGCAATAGTTGCAAGTTGCAAGAGTTAACAACTTTTTTAATTTGTTCATTGTCGTTGAGCTATTCATTCTTCAAAATTGTCACAAGCATCTGAAACTGTATACATGTTATTTTCCAGGACTATAAAACGTATGAGCAAGCAATCCAGTTCGTATTTAAGTTTCACGTATTTAATACTCACTGTGTATCGTTATTTATGTTTGCGCTATGTTCTTGCGGTGTACGCCAGGCTCTACGGCAAGTAGCACGTGATGGGTTACAATCTGAATCGAGCGTTGATACGTTGTCCAGGCGTGGAGCATTAGCAATCGTGGAACTACATAAAATACCAGTCCTTGTTACCAATTGCCACGAAACTCATGAAGACGTCGAATCGTTTCGTTATCGAACATGCAAATTGTGTGGTATAAGAACACTAATTGGAGATGTAACGATTTGCAAGCAATGATAAACGCGATTCTTGTGCAGCATCACCTTCTTCACTCGGAGATGTAGGAAGTGTCCCATGTGCAACATTTCTATATATGTGTATATGTCGTAGGCAAATGGTTATTTTAGGAAAATAGCTTCTGACTAGGCAAATGCTATCTGCCTGGCCAAATAGCTTTCACCATTTGTTCTTGCTATTTTCCTAGTCAAATGCTATTTTCCTAGGCAGATGCTATTTGACTGAACCGCTGTTAGGCAAATGGTATTCCACGAAGCATGCATTGGTGCACTTCAGTCTTTGTTTTGTAAGGTTATGTTACGGTCGTTCTGCGAGGTGTTTTCTTTAAAGTCGTCATTTTTAAAGCCATATGTAAGTACTTATTTTTCTTTGTT
Source organism: Temnothorax americanus (assembly GCF_048541705.1). Classification (NCBI taxonomy): domain Eukaryota; kingdom Metazoa; phylum Arthropoda; class Insecta; order Hymenoptera; family Formicidae; genus Temnothorax; species Temnothorax americanus. The sequence continues at coordinate 20,009 of NW_027509262.1, forward strand.
TGTTATTTACTAAGTACTGTTCTCCAGCAAACACAGTAAAGTTATTCTTACTTCGTAATTATCATGCAGGTATTTATTACATGAAGTATCAAGGACTGGGAGAGAATAATAGACATTAGAATAATATTCAAGTAAAGAAATCGCATTTTATATCTCAAAACATATAAATTTCTGCAGCCACGATAAAAAAACGGCTTAAGGGACAAGATAAACGTATGTTGTAAGTTGTAAGTAAATTAATTGCTAGTTATTATGTTTATGCTGCATTAATCCCATCTTAATCCTAAATCTAATAAAGTTTTTTTTATTTAGAGGCTAAATGAAAAATATGTCCAGAAAACAGTTAAAAAACCATGGGACTTACAAAAAATTAATGAAGTCATTGATATATTAAAAAGTTACCAAGAGAAGAAATGTCAGAACACTCCGAAGATGTCAAGCCACGAAAAATATTATGGCGGAAAATATGATTTCCTGGAAATATCCAAAAATTGCAAGAAAAATTTTAAGAAACATACGCTATAGATATTATTATCAATGTAAGCTTATGAGGAAAAAATAATATACGCGTCTAATCAATCTAATCGCTAGTAAAGTGTTTATTGTTGTTTTTGACATAGATTTATATTTTAAGAAGTGTCAAAATTCTGTATTTTTTAAAAACATTATTCTTTCTAATCAATTAATTAGTGAAACAAAAAACCTTAATTTAAAAAAGCATAAAAAGAAATTTTGTGCAATAAAACTTAAACTGTCGCTTGCTTTTTAAATTTGTATTTGTTATTAATTGTATTAAAAGGTTTTTATTTTTTTATATAATATGCATTATATATTTTTTAAAACAGGACTGTGTAATGGTGTACTTATTGTTTGCAGAAATAAAAAATATACAAATAAAGTATCAAAGTAGTATATTATTAAACATACTAAACCAACATAATATAGGTAACAGTGGTAAGCAACACACCGGAAACATAAATAAAAATAAACGTATCACAACTTGAAATTAAAAAATTTTAAACAAAATAAATGTTCATTAATCATACTTAGATTAAAATAAACATAAAATTATGTATACCTTAAAAAAACAATCTATACATAGCAAATAAACAAGTAACAAAAAAAGACAAAGAGAACAGTGAGTCAAATGTAATGTACGTCTTTTCTTAGTTGTCATAGTCAATGACGTGCAATGCTCGCTTACTTAAACGAAGTAAAATACCTATCAGAAAAAATAAAACCTTATTATTTATTTTGGCAAGGATTACTCGAATGACATTTACTATTGCACAAATGTTTAGACTTAAAACAGGCACATCGTTTTGTACTGCACTGTTTCTTTGATGGTTGGCATTGACATTTTGAAAACCCTTGCCCTGAAAACATAGATTGGGAGGCGCAAGCTTCTCTTACAGAAATAAACTGTTCTTGAGGAATGTCGCTATAATTAAAACTAATTGAAGATACAGACGTTAAGTCGCCTCTGGTAAACCAGTTTTTCAATATGCCACTTTTTGTACCTATTCTGTACACGTTATTTTTCTTCTCAACTATAATTCCTTCTAAATTCTTTTTGTCCAAGGGTCCTCTGTCAAATTTCGAGACAGCTACTGTTACGTATTTGCCAGTTTCTATTTCGTTGAAAATTGTTCTGCTTGTTTTAATCATCTCTTCAGCACCTTTAAGCTGCCCTTCGTAACATTTTTTTCGGTTTATTCTAATATTTTCTTCATGGACACAATGATTGCAAGTAACTTGGCTGCCAAATCCCTCGTCATTTTCGTGAGAAATACCGCAAGTAACATGCACTATTCCGCCGCAATTTGAACAAGTGTGTGCACCTGTAGTTTCGTTGCCACAAACACAGCAATATAAGACATTAGAGTTAATACTTTGGCCCTTATCAGTGTCCTGGTTTAAAGCATTTGCAGAAACGTCGATTATTATAGGTATTTTGTCTATATTTTTTTCCACATACGTTTGTATTTGATAATCTACGACTTCCTCGGTGGCAATTCCGATGCCAACATCACTTATCTGTACTTTTTGACTAGTGCCCTCTGCCCTTAAATCGACAGCTTCTTCTACTACTGCATCGTCGCCAATGTTCGGTGAACTTTCTGTATTATTATTGGTAATGTTTGCGTCAATGACTTCTAAGTCCTCTTCAGTTAATATTTTATCAATAAAGTCTGATGGTAAATTTGTTGATCTTAAGCCTATTTTGGGATCTGCTCCGTACAGACTTTTATAGGGTGATCTTCCAATGATACGATGAAGCGATGTATTTTTCTGCCATTGCACAAAGTAACATCCAAGCGACCAATGAGAAGTTTTATGCTCTTCCATCCAAATTCTTAGCATCTGTTCGACATCTTGATTTGATCTCTCAACAGAACCTTGGCTTTGAGGATGCCTGGGTCGTCCATGTACAATTTTGCACTCTGGCCATAACAAAATCAACTCTTTAATTACCTCGGCAGTAAATTCTCGTCCATTATCACTTTGCAAAATAATTGGAGCGCCTTGTTCAAGAAAGATTTTAAGTAATTCACAAGCCACCTCTGCAGCTCTTTTTGTCTGTAATGGTCGCAAGTACAAAAATTTGGTAGAATGGTCTTGGTAATTTAGAAGCCATTTGTATTTTCTATCGGCGCATGATTGGAAATCAATTAAGTCAACTTGTCCTCTGACATTAAAATCTTCAGATTTTATGGGTCTTACTACCAAACCAGAATGTTTCTGCGTTTTTTTTAAATTGCAAGTCGTGCACAACTCTCCGTATATTTCAACAGCCAGTTATGGAATATTACATTTTTTTTTTAAATTATGAAGTACTTTATCTCTTCCCCCGTGTCCTGTTGCTTTGTGTTGTTCATCAATTTTATCAAAAAACTCCTCAATTGGCGTAACATAAATAATATCATCACCCAGGGACTTTTGTTTTAAAATAACCTTTGATATACCGGATATTTCCAGGAGATCATATTTTCCGCCATAATATTTTTCGTGGCTTGACATCTTCGGAGTGTTTTGACATTTCTTCTCTTGGTAACTTTTTAATATATCAATGACTTCATTAATTTTTTGTAAGTCCCATGGTTTTTTAACTGTTTTCTGGACATATTTTTCATTTAGCCGCAAATAATATTTTTCTCTATCTACCATGTTGCCTCTAAATAAGAAAAACTTTATTAGATTTGGGATTAAGATGGGATTAATGCAGCACAAACATAATAAGTAGCAATTAATATACTTACAAAATACGTTTATCTTGTCCCTTAAGCCGTTTTTTATCGTGGCTGCAGAAATTTATATGTTTTGAGATATAAAATGCGATTTCTTTACTTGAATATTATTCTAATGTGTATTATTCTCTCCCAGTCTTTGATACTTCATGTAATAAATACCTACATGATAATTACGAAGTAAGAATAACTTTACTGTGTTTGCTGGAGAACAGTACTTAGTAAATAACAAACAAAGAAAAATAAGTACTTACATATGGCTTTAAAATTGACGAATTTAAAGAGAACACCTCGCAGAACGATCGTAACATAACCTTCCAAAGAAATACTGAATGCATCAACGTTTATCTTGTCCCTACATGATAATTACGAAGTAAGAATAACTTTACTGTGTTTGCTGGAGAACAGTACTTAGTAAATAACAAACAAAGAAAAATAAGTACTTACATATGGCTTTAAAATTGACGAATTTAAAGAGAACACCTCGCAGAACGATCGTAACATAACCTTCCAAAGAAATACTGAATGCATCAACGTTTATCTTGTCCCTTTTAAGCCGTTTTTTTTTAACACTTCATGTAATAAATACCTACATGATAATTACGAAGTAAGAATAACTTTACTGTGTTTGCTGGAGAACAGTACTTAGTAAATAACAACAAAAGAAAAATAAGTACTTACATATGGCATTAAACATAACCTTACAAAACAAAGACTGAAGTGCCCCAATGCATGCTTCGCGGAATACCATTTGCCTAACAGCGGTTCAGTCAAATAGCATCTGCCTAGGAAAATAGCATTTGACTAGGAAAATGGCAAGAACAAATGGTGAAAGCTATTTGGCCAGGCGGATAGCATTTGCCTAGTCAGAAGCTATTTTCCTAAAATAATCATTTGCCTACGACATATATACAAAGATATGTTAGAAATCTGATCAAAATACATAACAGATGACGTTATTATGAAAATGTTGCAATAACATTTTTTGCATAAATAATTAAAGTAACCTAATTAAAATAACCTACACATCGTTTCGTGCATCATCTGCTTGATCTTTCCTTCTTTTTTGAGGTTACTGGCACCAGGCGGTTAATAGAAACTGCGGTCCACTTGACGCTACAAATGCTTTCAATGAAGAAAGAAGGAGAAAAAGAATGCTCCGAAGTATTTGTAGCGTCAAGTGGACCGCAGCCAGAATCAATTATTTTCATCACAGTTTTCTATCGCAGCGCCATCTGTTTCTATACAAGACATTGCTTCTTGCGCAAAGAACTTGGTTCAATTTCTTTGTCCAATTTCTGGTATCGTAGACACAGAGCTTTAGTACCCTGCGTAGAATGCGTTGCGCGCGCGCAGCGGCGCAACCATGGGGCGATGTAGCGCCACCCGACTTCCGGCTTCTTTACGAAAGCGAGATTGTTCGCAAGCGAGAGCGTGTCCATTGCGGATCGGTTTCTTGTAGCGACAAGTCACGCGTGTAGAATCACGCGAAATTTTTGCCTTTTTGATTAAATCTCATTGCGTAATCAGATTCACTGATTTGATATACCTACCGTTTTGTAGTCGTGCTCGGTATTAATTAATCAAAAGGAAGCTTATATAGAGGCTAGATGCAGCCTACGTACACGACACGAACGGAAAGGAGAGGCATCCACCGTTCGTATTGCAACCGCCATTGCAGCCAAGCCAAAAGACAACGGCAATTCAAAGGCCGTAAACGTTTATTATCTGTTTCATGAGACAAAGTTCGCAGTTCTCCAGTACGGAGAATACTTCCACAAGAAGTGGAAGTCCCGACAAAGTTAACTCTCGTTGTTCTGAGTAAATAGAATCATTGATCACTTTGAGTGGCTAAAGTTCGTTAGCTAAATGGCGATCTTTGATTACAGAACATTCGAGAGCTTTCATTATTCTAGATAGAGATCACGAAATGTGAGCCCTTGAAATTGTCGGGCATTTCGATCTCATCCTCAAGCCTTCGCGATATTATTGGTGAGGCCAGACGAGAAGAGTTCTTCTCTTGCTTTTGAGTACTCAAATTCTTCTATGGTTGCAACCACGCGTCAATGTACTGTTTCTTCTATCAGTAACGTAAATCTACTGTATCTTATATCAGTAGCAGAAATTTACGGTGTCTTCTATCCGTAACGGCTTTATCTTCTGTATAAATATTACTTTCGTTCTATATTAAATGGCGCTAACTCTATAATTCAATAACAATTCTACCATATTTAATAACATTTCTTTTCATTCAAGTAAATATATTGCGACCGTAATGCGAACAGTTTCTCATCAAATTTAACAAATATATTTCAAGCGATACTTCCCGTTCAATTCATAATTTTACGAATACGATGTTGCTGAGTTGCAATATGATATGTCTTCGATGCGATTTATATGATATTATTCAATGATTACATGGATTCATGCGTTTACTTGATCCAATTCCATGTCTTTTCTTAATATACAACAATACTTGCGATAATTACAGCTTGATAGAAGTATCGGATTCACTTGCGAATTATTAACAATTTAGAATTAGTTACTCTTTAATTTCTGCAATTATCCATTCGAGATGGAATAAACTTAAAATCAAAGTCACGCATTGTTTTGAAACGGTCGGGAGCAAGGAAGTCTGAGGCGAGTGAATCGAACGAGTCGAAACTCTGGTAAAAGTGAGCTTTATTTCTCTAATATATATACATGATGAGACTTAGCGTATCAGCGCGTGAATTGTGGATGGGGCCTTATCTTTAGATTGCTCTTATGCCGGCGCACAGGGGCGCCGGACTTCTCAAAAAATACGGTGGTCTAAAGCGGGAGCCGGTGGCTGGCTGCTCGCGTAGCCACTGTTACTTTCTCGCGGTTGTTATTCGCGTCTATTGCTTTTCCCGGAGTCAGGGGAGTTCTATCCAGGGGCAACTCCGGGATTTCAAGGGAGGGCAGGGCCGGTGCGGTCTTCGTCTCCCTGCTCCTTTTCTTCTTCTTCTTGCGTTCCTCGGTCTGGGTGCCCACAGACCTCCAGGAATTCGGAGGTAGGGGCCTTTCTGCCCTCGGATCGCCAGGCACTAATGTCAGCCCTGGTGGGCGTGTGATTCGCCTGTGCGACTCGGTGATCGTCACCCGTATCAATGGCCACCACAGCTCTGGTGGAGGTGCCGGTCCGGCAGCGGTTGGTCGTCGTGGTGGCGAGGGCCTCCTGGCTCTTCTCCTTGGTCGTGGTCGTCGACGGCCTCTGCTAGAGCGGGCAGAGTTGCCCTATGCTACTACCACCACGGACCGAACTTGTCCGGTTCGGCGGGTGGGAGGGGCAAACTCTCCCTTGCTTAATAGCAGGCGCAAGTCGGTGGCACGTCGTTCCGAGGAACGGTGAGAGGATTCCGCTCGCTCCAAGTTGGAGCGGAATATGCAAGGTTCGTCTCAATCACGGTCGCTACTGCCGGTATATTTAACGCCCGGTATATTTTAGCCTCAACGTGAGAGAAGAGAACGAACTCGTCTTGGGCCGGCTCGCCATTATGTATCTTTCTTGCCGAATTTTGATTGCGAGTAACGACAGCTGCCCCGCGGCGACAGGTGTTACTCGCGCAAGCGGCGCACGAGTGGGGTGGTGCCATGTGCGCCCGCCCGGACGGGCTTGAGCGCGCGGACCGGGTTGCCGCACTCGCAGGCGCGCCGTTCGAAGGACGGATCCGAACATTATTTCATCATTTTTATTTAAATATGTATTTCATTTATATAAAGTTATGATTGTATTTATGGTTATTCACATTGTCCTTTTTAATGACCAATTCAATTTTTTGAGACATTCAGGAATTAACTTAACATTTGAAATCATTCAATGAATTTAATGAAACTCTTTGCTTTTAAGTAAAATCTAATATAATAATTCTTTCAATGACAGATTTGAAACAAACAAGTGTTCTGAGGAAATTTACATAAAGTAAAGTGATTTGACCATTAATCGTTATATGCACTCTGATTTATATTATGTCTGATTTATGTGCTTTATTAGTTATGTGATTTCTGATATTTATGAATTCTTTTTTATGATTTATTTGAATTTTTACGTATTTAATAATCTATTGAATGATTTGATAATTCACCTCAGAAAATACTGTGAGATAAATATATCAACTAAACTTTCTGAACGAAAACGAATTCTTGTCTCCTTAACACCAATACCAGCTCACGTTCCGTTCGGGGCGTGTACACAGGTGCTGTGCAACAAGGATGAAAAAGAAAAATTTTGTGCGGCTGGAATATAGCGGTGGATATACCATGAGACGTGACATCTCCCTCCTTAGGGAAGTTCGATCCCCGAACTTGTTAGTAAGTATTGTTTACGGTTATGTTATATAGAGTATAATTATTGTATATGATTAATTAATATGATTATTTATTTATTTGTTATCATTTAGTATGTGCGAGGGAGAGCTATGCTACTATGGCAGGATCCATCTGTTCGTTTATTAGGTGATATTATAATGATTATTGCCTCTTATTATTTAATATATATATTTATTTTTCTTTTATTCTTTTTATTGCGTTTTGTTTTAAGTATAATACAGTCTATTTATCATTATTGGTTAAGTGTATTGTATGTATTTATTGTATCTCCCCGTAGGGTTTACAAGGCATTTTTCTGAGGAACGTACCCAAACCTATTACATTTACTCTTTCTTTCCCCTATGCCTGGCCATTTGCGACCTTACAGAACATTTACCCACCCTCCCCGTAATCCTCTTCACCCCTCTTCTTTTTCCTTCACTTCCGCCGCGACTCCGTCTTTCAGCCTCCTTCCTTCCCGTCCCGCTTTTCTTTATTTTTCCTTAGCCCACTTTCTCTTCTTGCCCTTCTCCTCGTCCTCTGAGTAGGTCGTTCTCCATCATACTTGCTATTTCCTTTTCCTCCGATTTCCCTGTACTCCTGTGCGCCTCATCTCTCCCTTCCGCTCTCTCTTCTCTCTCCTCTCTCTCTCTCTCTCTCTCTCTCTCTCTCTCTCTATCTCTCTTTTCCACCAACTTATCTTCATGAATCTTTACCTCTATGCTGTTTCCTGCCCTTCTCCTCGCCTCCAACACCCGCCACTTCTCCTCTTCATCTCCCAGTTTCACCAATATCGTCAGCCACACTCCTCTTTGCCCCACAACTATCACCTCTTTGACCATCACCTTCACCCTCAACCCTTCCGTGAAAAGTTCCTTCACTTTCTTCTAATTTGACTCCTTACCTCCCCATTTTTCTTTTTCTACCCTTATAATCACATTCCTTTTTTTTAATTCGTTCTCGTTCTTTTCACCCTTTCCTGCCCACCATTTTTTCTTTCCCGCCCCACTCTCTGCGCTATTCTCCCTCTTTCTTTTGCCTACACCTTGCTCCAATTTTTCTACCTTTCTTTCTAATCTCCTCATTTCTCCTCCATCTCCTTCATCCTCTCGTCCTTTTTTCCATCCTTCTCTTTCCTCTCATTCAACACCTTTTTTACTTTTTCCTCCAAGAGTCGTGCTCTTCTTCGAAACAGGCTCTTTCGGTCCGATCCCGATTGGCGCCGCTACAAGCAGCTTCGTAACGAGGTGAACTATGCCATACGCCGTGAAAAAAGAACTTATCTCTAACTCTTTCTCATTAAACTCTCCTCGCCAATTCTGGAGAAATCTCTCTGAACTCGGAGGGACAGCATCTCCCTCGCACTCCTTACCCTCCCATCTCTTCGATCCTAAACTTATGAACGATTATTTTCTTGATTCTCTTCCCTCCTCTTCCTGCTCTCTTGAAACGTTAAATCATTTTGCCTCCTCATCCTTTAACATCCCTGAATCTTTCAGTTTTACTCCAATCACTCCCACCGAGCTTTACAATATCCTCAAGCGAATACGTCTTACCTCGGTTGGGTCGTACAATCTCTCAGGTCGTATGCTGCTTCTCTACCTGCCTCAGTGTCTCGAACCTCTTCTCCATATCTTAAATTACTCTCTTTTTTCTCATACATTTCCCTCCTCGTGGAAACATGTAGTTGTCCTCTCCATTCCCAAAACTCGCGGTCCCTCCACTTTTTCCTCTCTTCGTCCTATCTCTCTCCCTCCATTTCTCTCCAAAATCCTCGAGCGCATATGCTTCAACAATTATATGCATTTGCCAACAAAGCGAAGATAATTCCGGAATGTCAGTCCGGTTTTTGTTGCATGCACAGCACCACGACTGAGCTTCTCCACCTCTCTGACTCCGTCGTTCGTGGTTTCGACTCGGGTTTCCTCACTGCGTTGCTTACTCTTGATTTCACGAAGGCGTTCGATACGGTCGACCCTCACCTCCTTTTGGCTAAGCTCGAGTACTACGGCCTGTCTCCCTCTGCCTTATCCTTTATGAAATTGTTTCTATTAAACCGCTTTCAGCGCGTCTTTTTATCATATATAATCCTCTGCCTGTTTTTTCCCTTTCTCTCGCGTTAGGTGTCATAAAATGCTTCTGTCTTATTGTGGAATAGGCTTATATATTTTATGAATGTACATACAATTATATTTTCAAGCAGACTTTCAATATCGAAGTACAACACATACTTACATTTTTTTGTATCCGTGTATCCTCACAACCTTTAGGTCTGTCTCGATCTCGATCCGTTCGACAACCCGCGACACCGCTAACCGGATCAATCTCCGACGAGTCGTTCATAATTCTTCGAAGTACACCGCGTGTACCACACTTGGTTATTCTACACTATTTTTAAAATTATAATTGCGAATTATTACTGCGATAAGTAAATAAATATTATACGCTGCTTCTATTCTCTTGATAACGAAAAATATGTAATTTTGTCATATAAAGTAAAATATTAACTTTTTAGGTTACAAGAATAAAAATCTGCTAAAATTATGTATTTATTAAATACATATATATAAATATTCATATACTTACATTTTTTCGTATCCGTGTACCCTCACAACCTCTAGGTTTGTCCTGATCCGTTCGACAACCCGCGATACCGCTAACCGGATCAATCTCCGACGTATCGCACACTGCGTGTACCCGCACACTTAATATTCTACACTGCGACAATTGACACTACGTACGTACGTACGTATACCTGCATGCCTTTCTGCAAGCAGCAACGTGATGCAGGTGAAATTATTATAACTGAGTGAGTAGCCCAGAAATGGACAATAAACCTTGGGGTGAACCGGTACGATACACGAGTAACACGAGTAAGGCACGAGCGCGCTCATCCCTGCACAAGCCCGCCAAATCAAGTCACGTGATCGCGCTCGACCAATCCGCGCAAGACTCGTTAATTATTACACGCCCGGGCCATGGTATCTGCACGCGTATGATCACGCCATAAAAAAAGACTGCTACGCATACTATTATAAACATATTATAGACATGACGACGGAAATGTTAAAATGCTTTACGTGACGGGAAAGTAACGCTATGCCTTACAAAACTCATTTTTGTGACAAAAAATATGGATATAATAATAAATCCAAAATAAGTCCATGTACAAATGTCCAATGGGATGTACAGTATATATTCATAAATTAGTTATATAAAGGGGATCTCAAATGGATGTCCACTGGACGTCCCTCTTTATTAGTCCAATGTACATCCTTATATGGATCGACCTTATTATGTCCATGGACGTATGGTAGTAAAATGGACGTAAAACGGACGTCCATAAGATGTACGGTGCTATTTGGGTAGTTATATCAATTACCGATCCGTATAATGAATCTGGCAAAAAGTAAAGTTGCCACGTTTATTCAAAGAGTATTATTCTGTATGTTGTTTACATACAAATGTTTTGCGATATACAAATACTTTATCGTAATACAAATTTAAAAAAAAGGTAAAAAAAGGCGCCAAGTACACGTATAGTAGTGTATATGTATTGAATTATGTTGTTACCTCGAAAAAAACAAAGTGGTAGTAGAGGAAAGTACCCGATTATGAGATACCATATCTATTTTGTGTGATTGCCGGAAGTCTATGGGCAGAATTGAAAAATATAGTAAGTCATTTTGAAGGAAATTTAATAAGCTTTAAGATGCTGAAATGTAAAATTTAATTTAAATATTAATTTCGCTGAAAATTAGAAAAATGTGAAAAATGAGCTTTCGACAAAATCGCAAAAGTGTGCTCCTAATATGAGAGACCCCGGGAAATCGCTAATAAAGTGCAAAATACATGATATTGCAATTAAAAAAACTTTATTTAAAGTTTTTGAAAGACAAATGTAATGGAGAAGCATATTTGCAACAATCGTAAACCCACTTATACTCAATATTGTACCTAATCTTCCCCCTCCACCCTTCCCTCTCAAATCAAGGTCAGCACAGTCTTATAAATTCGTATAAACTTTTATAAACCTTAACGTTAATATAGTATTTTCTCTTCTTTTATTACTATACAATAACTTTCATACTCCAGCAGCCCAGGAGTACCCTGAGTATCTCATGTTACAAGCACCACGCCTTGCGGTTTCACGATCACCAAATCTAATCTCTACAATTGAATAACTCAACATATCCCATATTTTCCTATTAATACGACCTTACTCTATCGCTGCATGCAGAACTTATTGCCAAATATTTATTAATTATATATATAATAAACAAGGTTTAAAGACTCGTATCCATGGCACTTGACAACATCCAATTTCATATTTTCTTTCTCCGCAACGACTACACGCACGATCAAACAATGAATTTTCCACTAAATAGGTTTTACCCAAAGGGCAATAAGTTCATGGTGGAACAAACAGATAAGGCCTATTAGTTTAGCAGAAACTTCGCTGTTGCATATTAGGAGCCTATCTCATAATAGGGGACTTTCCTCTATTATACCTCCAAATAGCTTTACTCTGTACATACTGTTTATAAAATGCGTAATACTACAAAAAAGCGTGATATCCGTACAAAATTACCTTTTTTAAAAAAAGATAAAAAAAGGCGCCAAGTACACGCATAGTAGTGTATATGTTGTTACTTAAAAAAAAAAAGAAAGTGGTAGTATTATACTTCGAAAAAACCTAAGTAACAAGTAGTAGACGTAATCTTTATATCTCAAAAAATCTCGAAAAAATCTAGGCAGTGGTATCTTTATTTCCGAAAAATTGTAACCCAAGTGATACACATCACAAAATTATGTTACCTTATCAAAAAGAAGAGTCGCGCTTCAATTGATCTATTACAATTACAAAAAAAAATAATATCTCTTTAAATTACAGCGCCAATTACAGAGAGAACATATATATTGCTTCAAAAAATAATTGTTGCATTACTTTGAAAAATCTTTACATTGTGTCAATTAGAAGAAAATGTATGATAACAATTTTATAAGATTAAAAAATTTTATTTAAATTTAACAAGGGAATACAAGATATTTAAATACAAAGTTTACATGTGTATTTTTTAGTGGTCACAAAGAATTAGAGAGGTAACAGTACAAAATAAAAATATTTTATTAAAATATATAAATTTTTCTTTTAAAAAAACTTGACGCTGCTAGACCTCGAAATTTTAAATAAATAAGGACAACAATAAATAAAAATAATTCAGAGAAGAATGCGATGGGAGTAATATTAAATGATTATCAGCGTGGATGTGCGAGTGAGTGATATGGGTGTGCGTGACGATGCGGACGGCGGATAATGCGGCTTATAATTAAGTATAGGATAAGTTTATTTATTTATTTAAAATTTCGAGGTCTAGCAGCGCCAAATTTTTTTACAAAAAAAATTTATGTATTTTAATAAAATATTTTTATTTTGTACTGTTACCTCTGTAATTCTTTGTGACCACTGAAAAATACACATGTAAACTTTGTATTTAAATATCTTGTATTCCCTTTTGATAAATTTAAATAAAATTTTTTTATTTTATAAAATTGTTATACATTATTTTCTAATTGACACAATGTAAAGATTTTTTAAAGTAGTGCAACAATTATTTTTTGAGGCAATATATATGTTCTCTCTGTAATTGGCGCTGTAATTTTAAGAGATATCATTTTTTTTGTAATTGTAATAGATCACTTGAAGCGCGACTCTTCTTTTTGATAAGGTAACATAATTTTGTGATTGAAATGACGCGACAGCAGTCCTGTATACGATCGAATTTGCACGAGGTGTACACCGTGTCCGAAACAAAAATCGCTCTGAGTCCGTACGACGACAAGCGATACATTATACTCGATTCGACCGCGACGTTACTGTGTGTAATGTATGTATGTATGTATGTATGTATGTATGTATGTATGTATGTATGTATGTATGTATGTATGTATGTATGTATGTATATATGTATGTATGCATGTATGTATATATGTATGTAATAGTATAACGTATGTAATAGTATAACGTATGTAATAGTATAACGTATGTAATAGTATAACGTATGTAATAATATAACGTATGTAATAATATAACGTATGCAATAATATAACGTATGCAATGTAGTATATGTATGTAACGTAATATATAATGTAGTAGTATAACGTACGTATGTCGTATAACGTATGAATGTATGAATGTAGTATAACGTAACGTATTGTGAGTATTATATTACAGTATTGGAAAGAACATTAATAAAGATATTGCACATGTGTGTATTTCATATTTTTATGTACTTTATACGTATTTTATTTCATATTTTAAACACTTTACATGTATTACATATTGCATATTTTTTTATGTTAAAAATAAAATACAGTTTGCACAAATTAAATAACATTGTCCTTGTGTATCCATGAATTGTGTGATCCATCGAATTCCAGCCATTTAACGTAAACCTCATCACCTCTCTTGCGCAGTACTTTCTCCATGAGATACACGTCCGGATAAGTCGCGCGATGCAACTCGTGTTCGTAGAACGCTCCAGCGACGGATTTTCCACGATAGTTCTCGAGTAGATAGGTTACGGGATTGGTACGCTGCACTTTAACGATCTTAAACACCTCGGTGGTCCAATTCGGCGTGTAACCCTTTTCGAAAATTGTTTTGTATTTGCTAACGCGCACCAAGTCGCCCGTTTTGAATTTTGCCGGACCCGCGATCTTTATCGCGCTGTATACGGTAGCCAAGAGTCTTTCGGCAATCGCGGGGGTAACGTCGACGGGCCGCATATTGATGGTTCGAGGCTTGCGCGCGTTGTAATCCGACGCGAGTCGCCGCAAAGCGTCGACCCACTTGTAATTTTCGTTGAGCGTAAACATCTTCCACATGTCGTTCTTTAACGTACGATTGAATCGCTCGACGACCGACGTCTTCAACACTGAATACGTGGAATAATGATTGATGTCGTGTTTTCTCACAAGACGTTGCACGTCGGTGTTGTAAAATTCCTTCCCCATATCGGTTTGTAGGTTACTAGGGCACCTCCCGCTGTGTCAAATTATCTCGGCGATAGCGTCGGCTGTCTTGCTGCCGCCTTTACCCTTGAGCGGCACGGCCCAGGCGTACTTGTTCAACACATCAATGACGGTGAGTATGTAGTGGTAGCCTCCGTTGAAACGTGAGTACGGACGCATCTCGACGATGTCAGCCTGCCACAGGTCGTCGTACCCTCGCACTACGACGCGTCTGCAGAGAAAATTTCTTCTCGCCGGTGCGTGCAGTTCGTCCACCAACCGCCACTTTTTAATATTTTTACGTACATCGGATTTTAACGGTCTCATGTTTCGTTGTCGCCGTTTCTGCTTCTAGTGCATTGTTCGTAGCAATTTCTGAACAGTTTATAACCGCTTCTGAACAGTTCGTAACTGCTTCTGATCCATTCGTGAACCGTTCGACAGCCGTTCGACAACCGTTCCTGAATTGTTTGTTGTCTTTTCATCATCGTCAGTTAACTGCTTCTTGTCACTCATCGTCGTCGTCGTCGTCGTCGTCGTCGACGTTCTTTACCCGTTTGCAGCTTTTCCTGTCTCCGCGTAATTTGCAGCTTTAAACCGCTCGTAATCGTTTTTGAACTGTTTTTGAACCGTTCGACAACCGTCCGACAACCGTTCTCGAATCGTTCGTTGTTGTTCGTCGCCGTTGTTAATTAACCGTTGCCTCTCTTCACTCGTCGCCGTTCGATAGTTTCTGCTGAACCGTTTCTTCATCGTTCATTAGCCGTTTCCAATCTAACGATATTTGCACGTCGAAGAGCGTTTACCGCAGCCTGTAACGCTCGCACGTCCTTCTCGAACGCGGTTAGCTTCTCGTCTGACTTTTTCCGTTTATCTGTCAAACTTAAACGCACTGATCCACGTATAGTTTGTTAACCGCGTCACCGTCAGTGTCAGGTTGCGCTACGCGACGAATCTTGCGCGACCTTGCGTCAAAGTCCGTGGCGGCGCGACATAGAGCGTTATTGCGCACGAAATTTCTCATTAATCAGCTCCACCGATGGTACGAAATGGCATTCGTCGCGTCTCGCTGTGCTCGGACAATCAAAATTAGTTGATCGGCATTTTGACGCTGATTGAACGGATCGCTGTTGCACCGTTTAATTTATAATAAGCCCGGCTTCGCGAAGTTTCTCGATGATCGACATGATCTCGTTGTCGTGGGCATCGTTGCCAGCTTGACGCGAAGCGTGGAGCATTCGCAGACGATCCACCAGCTCGTTGGGGTCATCCCAGTGCACGTAGTCGATTTTATTGTCGATTAGCGTCATCGCGCAAGGCGCGAATAATCCTTTTCCGGATTTTTTCTTCTTTGATTCGGTCGATATCAACGGTGAGATTATATATAAATACTTGTATCCCCTGTTGCCCATTATTCGCTCGTGAGGATCGTGTTTGAATTTATGAGTATTCGTTGTCAACAGTATGCTCCTGTACTTTTGCTTATCGTCCTCCGTGTAG
This sequence comes from Temnothorax americanus, assembly GCF_048541705.1. Classification (NCBI taxonomy): domain Eukaryota; kingdom Metazoa; phylum Arthropoda; class Insecta; order Hymenoptera; family Formicidae; genus Temnothorax; species Temnothorax americanus. The sequence goes on from NW_027509262.1 coordinate 36,100, forward strand.
ATCTTGTCATCGGGTATTTTCTTGAAGATCAACTCGTAAATACCGGGTGTACCAGCGTATCGTACGCCGTCGATATAAATGTTATCCGTTTTGTCCACGTCAAAACGTTTATTACCGAGCATCATTTCATTCTTGCCGAGATAAACGCCGTACACGGTGTCTATCTCTGTATTGGCGCCCAAAACAGAGATGTAAATTCGGCTCAGTGGATCCAAATGATCTTGCAACGTTTCTATACACATTTCTCGACCCTCCGACGTTTGCAACTGCTTTTGAACGGTCGTCCCGATCGAGTCGTCCGTGGTTTCGAAAACATCCACGTTTGCGAGTAATTCGGGACTTGTACGTTGCACGGTTCGCGTCGCCGCGGACGGTGTAGAGGTTATCGGTAGTGCTATCGATTGATTAGATTTACGCGGTGTCAATGAGAGATCCGACCAGGAGTCTAATCGTTTCCTCTTTCTCTTCGATGTAGCATCCTCCACTTTTTTCTTGCGCTGTTGAACGGGTAACGTTTTCATCCCCGTGTCAGCGTCGCTCTTCGTCGGCTCCTCTTTCTTTACCGCGATCAAGCTCGAGTTGTCGACGATCTTTTTTAGCGGTCCGATGAGAGGCTTAAAGTGCGTATCCATCTCAATGTCTTTCTCGATCTTACCGGTCTTTAAAACGCGAAGTTTTTTGCAAATTGAATCACTTGTCTTTGCAATTTCTTTCACGATCTTTTCGCGTTCGCGAATATTCTCGCTCCCGTCGATCGCGGCCGTCGCGGAAAAAAAGCAGAGCGTCGATTTCTATAACGCTAATGTCTCACCTCCGACGAGGTATCGGCAACGACTGATCGCTTTTGCGGTATTGCAAACACGTTAAATCCTTTTCTGTATCGACCGTTCGAAAGCGCGCCGTCCTTGTCTATCACCGCGAATCCGTACTTTTGTTGCCAACGAAAAATGAAAATTTGATTAAATTATGGCAAACAGCTTTAAAAAAAAAAAAAAATCTTATTGTGCGAGCACATCAACCTGTATGTGAGAAACACTTTTAGCAGAAGAAATTATTTGGCGTCGTACAATTCTTATGAAAACATGAAGTTAAACATAAATGTCTTAAAGCAACCATTTACAAATATTCCATCAAATGTAAAAATACACCAAAACATTAGAACAATGGAGCAGTTGACAGAATCATTATTTTTTATAGACAATTTAAATATATCCTCAGGTATCGTTAATATTAGTAAACAGGTGACAGATTTTGTACATAGTACAGCTGATGCAGCTTTTCAAGATGTCTCAACGGAAGTTGCACAAAGTAGCACAAAGTACAGATAGTCAACGGAAATTAATTTTGCTGCAGAAAAAATATTGTAAAGCAGAAAAAGCCAGGAAAAAAGCAAAATATACAGTAGAAAAATTAAAAATGGAAATAATTAATTGTATGGCTAAAGTTAAAAAAGGATCTAAAAAAACTATAGAAGAACAGTTAAAAAAAAAACAACATTCCTAGAAATCAAATTTGTGCAACATTAGAGATAATAAAAACTGCAAAACATGCAAATCTAAAAAGTCGAAGGTATAGTAAAGAGTGGATCTTATTATGCATGCTAACACATATAAAATCACCTAGTACATATGAATTTATAAGAAATAACCAGATATTACCTGTTCCGTGTGTTCGAACTATACGGAGGTTAGTGTAAAATACGTAATACGATATTTTACAAGATACACAATCTTATATAAACTTTGTACCAATATATTATGTTAATTTTTTATTAAGCACATTAATATATACATTTTTCAAATACCTTTCTTTAATAGACACACTCTGCGGTTTTGATGAAAAATTTTTCAAGATGTTCAAACTAGCATTAGACAAAAAAAGACAAAGAAAAGCATGGTGTAATTATACTGGATGGAATACATCTTAGAGAAAGTATTAATGTAAATTCAAAAAAACTCACATACACTGGGTTAGTCGATTTTGGAATTGACGGGCCACAATCTACGAATTTAGATGAAAAAGCAAATCACGGTTTAGTGATAATGTTTCATTCAATAAGTGACTCTTATTCCCAACCAATTGGAGTATTTGCATCTAAAGGACCTGTATCAGGAGAAACCATTGCAAAACTTGTAATTAAAGTATGTTTCAAGTTTTCAATGCAATCATATTTATTAACGAAATCGAAATTGTACTGAATTTCACTAGCAAATTTGTGTACTTATTTATTACAGGCCATCATATTATTAGAAAATATTGGTGCTAAAGTTCATGGCGTAATTACTGATGGTGCAGCTACAAATTGTAAATTTTGGACCACAGTGGGCGTATGTGGGAAAAAAGATAATTTAAGAAATAGTTTAGTAGATAAACAAAGTTAATTCTAACCCATGGAGTGCCCGTCGGGGGGCGGGGTGAGGAAACGGAACGCGCGGGTAATGGCGTAAGCGGTCGGAGAGGGGATGGCGTAGGCAGAGGGGTACCGCACCGCTGTACTTTCCTCCCTAGGGAGGAAAGTAGAAGCGATCATGTGTTCGCTCTGAACGCTATCTTAACCTCACTAACCGCGTTTCCCGCGCTTCCTCACCCCGCCCACCCAACGGGCACTCCCATGAGGTATGGACTAAAACAGCACTTAAAAATATTTTTTATATACAGTACCTGTGTCATTCGTCGTCGTCGTCGTCGTCGTCGTCGACACTCGCGGCGGCGGCGGCGCATTTTCGCGAACGATTTCCGCGCGCCGCGACGCGTCGATATTCGCGCCGCGCGGACCAGATGGAAAAAAAAATTCACTTTGCGACTCGCGACACTTGACTGCGACGATGTTTTCCTGCGGAGTGCAAAAATTTGCGTTTGCCGCTCTCGCGTATCGCTGTCGCCGCGGGGTCATGGGTCACGCCGGCCGTGATAGCGACGAGCGATGTTGTTTTCCCGTCATCGTCGCGACATCGGTTATCGCCCGCACGAGGTCACGAGGTTATTCGCGCAATTAATGAGAGAAAATAATTAATTTCGAGAGGACTAAATAATATCGTACCAGAGTTGGTAAAAAACATGCTTTTTTTATTTTAAACAAAAAACATTGTTTTTTTTTGTTTAAAACAATTTTTTATGTTTTATTTGTGTTTTAAACTAAGGTATAAAAAAAACATGTTTTAAACAAGCAAAAAAAAACACTTTATAGCTTTGAGAGATCTATGCAAGAAGATTTAAAATAAAATATGTACGGAGCATCCATAAGTAAAGTGCTTTTCATTGGCAGAAAGCAAATATTTTGATTGATAAAATACCCACACAATACATATTTTACCAAATAATATTTAATATTAAACGTTTATATTAAACATACGTTGATTTGTGTACGACGGCTTTAATGTGCACTGAGTGCGCACCAGTTCTGCCAAAGAAAAACGCTATCTCAGGCAATTAAATTTGTCGCTAGCGTAGCATTAAACTGTAAATATATAAATAACGTTGCCAAAATTTAAAAAATTGAAAACGCTAACGGCGGAGGCTGTGAGAAACAAGGCGCGCCGTTAAGACCGGTCTACATAGGCCGCGGTTCGCAAAACGCAAGCGCAAGACACACGCACAGTCTACATGTCAATCTAACCTTTCTGTGTATAGAAGGATTAGGAATAATGAACGGAACAAATGGAGACAAAGACGGAGAGTTCACTTTTATAGGAGGGAGAGGTGAATCGGTAATAGATTATATAATTGGAAACCAGGAAATTTGGGGGAAAACTGAGGAAATAATGATTGGAGATGCTATTAATTCTGATCACCAGCCGTAATATTGAAGGTAAAAGGAACTGGTGAGAGAAGAGAAGGGGAGAAAAGAGTAAAAAGAATAATGAATTGGTCAAAAAAAGGAACGGAAAATTACAAGAAGAGAATGAAAGAGGCATGAATAGAGAGTGCGAACATAGAAGAAATATTGGAGGGAATAAAGAACGCAGTAAAACAGGCTGCTGTTTGGGAAGAAATAAGAGAAGACCAGAGATCAAAGAAAAACAGCAGATGGTGGGATAGTAAATGTATAAGACTAAGGAGAGAAGCACGAGAGAAACTAGTTAAATGGAGAAAGGGAGAAGTAGATAAAAAGAAGTACATTCTAAAGAAAAAAAATATGAGGAGAAAATAAAAGAGAAGAAAAAGATAGAAAGAGAGAGAAAGTAATAAAAAAGGCGAGGAAGCAACTAGCGAGAAGAAAGTATGGAAATTTATAAACAGAGAAAGGAAGAGTAGAGAAAAGAGGTTTGCGAAGAAATAACGGAGAAGCAATGGAATAAACACTTCATGGAGCTATTAGAAGGAGTAACTGTAAAACCGCGTGAAAAAGACAGGAAGGGAGAGAAAAGAATGGTTAGCAAAAAGGAGCAGGAAGGAATAAGAAGAGAAGAAGTGGAAGAAGTAATTAAAGAAATGAAAGAAAAAAAAGCAGCAGGTTCGGATGGATTGCTAAATGAGGTATGGATATATGGAGGAGAGGGATTGAAGGAAAAAATATGGGAGGTATGTGATACAGCGTGGAAGACGGGAGAAATAGCAGAAGACTGGAAAGAAGGTATAATAGTACCAATAGTAAAGAAAGGAGAAGAAAAAGAAGCACAAGATTACAGAGGGGTGACATTAATAAACACAAGCTACAAAATATACGCGGCAATTTTGGCGAAAAGATTGGAGAAAAAGGCGGAAAAAAAAATATTACCAGAAACACAGGCAGGGTTCAGGAAAGGATGGGGTACAATGGAGAATATATACGCACTGAATTATGTAATTGGAAGGGCTGTTAGCAAAAAAAGAGGAAAGCTAGTGGCAGCATTTATTGATCTGAAAGCAGCATTCGACTCCGTAAACAGAGAAAAAATTTGGGAGGCATTGAAAAGAGAAGGGATTAGTGAACAGCTGAGAACTAGGATAGAAAATCTGTACGAAGAGACAAGAAGCGTGGTAAGAGTGAAAGGAGAAAAGGGATCATGTTTCTGCATGGTCAAAGGAGTCAGACAGGGATGCCCGCTGAGCGCTATGCTCTTCATACTACTGCTGGCAGATTTAGAGGAAACAATGAGGAGGGGGCAAGATGGAAACGTGGTAGTAGGGAGAATAAAATTTTGGACGTTAGCATACGCAAACGATATAGTATCTATAGCAGAGGACGAAGAGGAGATGAAGAGGACGATGAAAAGACTGGAGAAATATTTCGACAGAAAAAAGCTAAAGTGAATGTAGGGAAAACAAAGGTAATAAGATTTAGGAAGGAAGTAGGTAGAATAAAGAAAATGGAATGAAAATGGATGGGAGAAGAAATAGAGGAGGTAAAGGAGTTTTGCTATCTAGGCTACACATTCCAAGACAACGGAGGATAGGAGGCGCATATAAACGAAAGAGTAAGGAAAGCTACCATAGCAATGAAATAGGTTTGGGGAATAGGAAAAAGGTTATTTGGAGGAGACTAGATAAGAAGAATTAAGTTATACGATTTATTGGTAGCAAGCATTGCTTTATATGGAGCAGAAGTGTGGGAATGGAAAGAGAGAGAGAAAATAGAAAGAATGGAGCACACCCGGATACATGATAAGGGAGGAAACCAAGAGGGACAGAATGAGAGTAAGTGCTGGTAAAAGGGCGATGAAATACGAGGAAAAACTGGAAAGAGGAGAGGAAAATGAGATTGCAAAACAATGCTGGAAAGAAATAAAAGGGAATTTCAGGAAGAAAGAGGCAAATTGGGAAGAAGAGAGAAGGAGCTTTTATGAAAAAAGAGGATACGCAACTGAGGAGATAGCAAGGAAAAGAGGAAATGGCTGAGGCAGTATAGAAGAGATAACAAGAAGAGACAAAGACATTCAGAGTCAAGAGAGAGATGAAAGAGTAAGAGAGTCTAGATATAACAGGTGGTACAAGGAGATAGCAGAAATCAGAAGGCCAAAATACCTAGAGAAAAAAGGGAAAGAAAAGTTCATGATCAGGAAAGCGAGATTTAGGCTAGGTAATGAGATGAGAGGTGGAAGATATTGGGAACCAATAGAGAAAAAAAGCTGTAGAATATGTGGTGCAAAACCAGAGACATGGGAGCGTGTGTTAAAGCGGTGCACAAGAGAAAAGGAGGAGGAGAAGCCAGAAGGAATTGGCGAGAAGATCATAAGGATACTGAATAGTAAAGAAGAGGGAGATAAATGGATGGCAGAGCTGGAGAGAAGAAGAAGGCAGGCTAATACTGCGGCAAGTTAGTCAGAAAGATTAGAGAATAATACAGATGATTTTTGTTGAGGAGGATAAGCGGAAGATATTGGATTCAAAGAGAAAGGAAGAAAGCGGATTGAGGGTGAAAATGGACGAGGACAAGTCGGTGGAAATGAGGGTAAGAGAAAGAGAAAAGAAAGAAAGGAGAAAAGTGAGGAAAGAAGAGGAAAGCGGGAGGCCAAAGAGGATCATGGAGGAAGAAAGAGCGAAAAGGATGGAGGAAAATCTCCTTATGGATACGCACGAAGACGAAGCAGATAGGAAGAAAAAAATAGGAAAAATTTAAGATGGAAAAGAGAGATAAAAGGAGATAAAGAGAGAAGCATTAAGAGAGAAGAAGGGGAGAAGGAAGTAAGATTGTAAGAATGTAAGAATAATCTTTAATGCAGTTATTTGCAGAGTGAACGTAGAATAAGAAAGAAGGAAAGCATCAAACAAGAGGAGAAAGAAAGCCGGAAAAAAAGGGAAGAGCAACGACAGAAAGGAGAAAGTCAGAGGGGTGCGGAATTAAAGGAAGCTGAAAGAGATGACCAGAAGGGTGCCGGATGGAAGACGAAGGGAAGGGAAATGAGATGTGCAATGAGGTCGCTCAATGACCTGGTCGGGGAAAAAAAAATAAGAAAAAGAAAAATTATATTATATATATAAAATGTATACGAATAATATGATTGAATGTATAATGTATATGATTTTATTTGTATAGCAGAATTTGTAAAGGTTTTTGGGAACGTTTTTACTGAAAAAAAAACGCCTTTTCAACCCCAGAAGGGAAGTGAAATAAAGATTAATTGATTGATATATATCTTTATATTTATATGCTACACAAATAATATAGATAAAAAACTAAATAAAGGTTTACTTTTTGTTTTTCTTGCATTTTTTCCGAAATAATCACATGTTTTTAATTGCAATGTTTTAAAAAGTTTTAAACAATAGTTTAAAACTGTTTAAAACAAAAATGTTTAATATAGTGTCCACTGTTTTAAATCAGTTTTAATCAGACAGTTTTAAACAAATTGTTTAAAACATGCCAACCCTGCAAATAAATATACAAATGTTCGATTTATTTTTTATTCTACGCTATTATTTCTTACTTTTCCTTATTCGTAGGATATCGGAGGAGGATACAAAAGTGCAGTAACGGGCAAAGTTTTGTAAGTTTTCTTTTCCCTTTATTTTAACGAGTGTTTACAATAATTTCTCGGTATTTCCAAAGCACAGAGCGGCTAACTCGCAATCAACGATGTCATTGCTATCGAAAAATTCGCTGTCACGTATCGCTCTCGGGACGTTTGCGAGATCCGTCACGGTGGCTGCAATAGCGATGAAACGCGTCAGCTTCGCGTCGATCACGCCGGTTATCGCGTGCAACGAGATCACGAGGCGATTGATGCAAAGGTCGAGGTTGAACATATAGAGCACGGTGTTCATCGGAACGATCAGACGAGTCGTGGATGTTTCCAGGCGTAGGGTCGACAGATTATTATTAATCTTTCCAAATTGTAATGTTAAATGTCCGTTTTTGATGCACATCGGTGGTGGGGCGCGCGCGTTCTTGCCACGCTGCAGATGGAATAAGACCCTGCGTTTTTGATCGACAAGTTCCTTCCACGTTTCAGGTGAGAGCGAGATTTCCTTGCCGTGACAATCCCCTATGACATGTGCACGTAGCATGGGAGTACGGCTGTGATACCGACGTTTATGAATTTGTATCCCGTTTTAGTTAATAGGTATCTTCTTTCCAGAATTCGCACCGAATAACGTTCAACGTCGCTTTTCAAAATACCGTCATCGTGACTGGAGATAAAGAAAAATTATTGTTAGATCGTAGGCAAACGATACGGGATCGTCGCAAACTCACCACGTGTTTTTCCAAAAGTCGACGTTGCTCCGATTCGGAAACGGAGTCTCTAATTCCGTCGATTGCTCGTCGACTCTTCTTTTTTTCACGCTACCAATATCGTTCTCGTCGTCGTCGTCGTCGTCGGATTGGCGCTGTTCGAAATACGGGGCGTGTAACGTCGAACACATCTCTCTCTCTCTCTCTCTCTCTCTCTCTCTCTCTCTCTCTTTTTCTCCGTTGTCGCTGTGCAGTTGACGGATCACGCGAGAATGAGTCGTTCGAGGAAAGTTGAAGCGAAGTATAGTTTAAAAAATAAATTTACGATTCCCTTCCTTTCATTAATATTCTCAGGAGCGATATGTGAAGAAGGGGATACGTCAAATCGTTCTATTCTTCCTCTTCTCTATTCGACGTCTCCCTCGCGTCAATTCGAACTAATCGACTCAATAGATCTCGCAGTTGCATCATCAGTCCCTGTCTTGGGCAGGTAATACCGAAAATCCCAAGATCAAAATTGCCGGATGCCGTTACGGTTTTCGTGAATTTGTTGAATCTGTAGAATCAGTTTTTACTGATAAAGTACAGATTACCGTCGATGTATCGAAAAGCCGACGATACGCTGTGAGGTATTTCCGGAAATATCATGTCGATGTGGTAGTACTTAACGATATTCATCGAACAATCGTCTATCTCGCCCACAACATTATCATCGTATATAACGAAGGTTCGTCCTTCGTTCGTGTTAAATACGGCGTTGACCTTCCTGGCGGTATCGGGAAGTCCGAGATCTGTGTAAGATTTTGGCCAAGTTGAAACTAGCGTTAGACGCGGATAAGTGATCATGTAGCTCATATTGCCCGTGAACAGCATGATATTGCCCGAGGGCGTCTGATACGCGGCCGTCAGACGCGTGAAATTCTTAAGAAGAAATTTCATGTAGTCCGTCAATAGCAAGGGTTTCTTGTACGTTTTCCCGTTTATATCGATTGACCACATGTATTGTTCGTGCGAAATATACAATCGACCGTTCGTTATCATTACGGTATCCACGTTTCGCAAGGTGCACAGATCCATCTCGACGTCTTTCGTAGTCGTCGTTGCTATTGTCGTCGTCGTTATGGTAGTCGTCGGTGTCGTCGTTATTACTTTTGGAACTTTAGGGTTTTCTTTAGCACCGTACAGGTGTTGAATGGAAAGAACGTCCTCTAGAGTAAGTTGAACGGGGAATGTCTTCTCAGGCACGAACGCGTACATTACCAAATCTTCGCGGAAGTTGTGCGGCAAGCCTAAAGCGTGACCTATTTCGTGCGTCAACGTCTGAAGTAAATTGTACGTTTCCAGGGGATTCTTAGTCAGCTGTATGTGCCACGTCTCCACTTTGTCTACGTGCACCTCCGAGACAAACTTGAGGTCTCCGGTAGGAAAGAACGCGTGAGCGACATCTCCGTTAGGACCTCTGAACGCAGACGAACACGGTTCGTTTCGTCGGGAGTATAGCATCTCGTGACGCCCCTCACGAAACGATATCAAAATATCGGGATTCGCGCTCGAACGTCAGTGACGAATTTGCTGCCCACAAATCAAACGCGGCTCGAGTCGTTTTCAAGATTATGTCGTTGGCCAGATAAAAGTTCCATTTGAGATGTTTCTTCGGCCATTTGTCCGAAAACGAAGCGAACGTGCGCTCCGAAATGTCCTCAACGCCACATCGTGGTTTACCCATTCGATTCAACGTCTCTTCGTTTAATTTGCCGTCGCCTGGTAGTTGATAGAATTCTTGAAACAGTGAGACCCCAGGTAGCAGACAGTCGTCATAATGACGTGATTCTTACGTCATTTTATGACGAATGTTACGTCATTTATTCCTAAGGTTTGACGTAAAAATGACGTATTTTTCACGGTCCTAAGTCACAGACCAGAGACGTCATTAGTAAAGTCAATAAGACGTTATTTTAACTCTCACAGTGCCGTCTTAATGATGGCTAAAATCGTCAATAATACGTCATTAAGACGTCTTTAAACATCATCTTGCTACCTATATAGATATACTTTACTGATGACGTACAGAAGTCCGTACGTCGACAAACAATTTTAAAGTTTTAAGTATCATTTAATTAAGCCAAAATAACGTGTATTTGGCTTAATTAAATAATACTTAAAACTTTAAAATTGTTTGTCGACGTACGGACTTCTGTACGTCAGTAAAGTATATCTATATAAGTATAAAGTTACAATAAAATATAAAATATAATTTAAATATTTTTAAATATGTATAATAAAATAGAGATTGAAAACTAATTAATGTTTTTCTGTGACACTACCGGACTATTTTAGAAAAATTTATTTTCAGGATAGGTTGCAATTGCATTACAAACAATCAAATTAAGGTTGTATCATGTACAAAATATATTTATTTTTTATTATTACAAAGAAAACGGCACATTTTGAAATTTACAACAATGTTGAAATTGTAGTAATTTTGCGGAACGTAACATTAATGAAAAACTACATTATTTTGAATGTAATGATCTTGTTTTGATATACATATATCTTAATCTTAATTAAAAAATCAAATTATATTGTAGTTCTATCAAAAAATAATAAAATATATGTATTTAAGGAAAAAAAACAAAAATATTAACATTAAATACTGTTTAGGATTAAGGTAAAATCAGGTGGCAGGGCGCTGTCGCGAAAGTAATCGCCCCTGGCGCAAGCACAAACAACCCTCGGGCTTGACTCGACCTTATCCGAGATCACCCGAGTATCGCGCTACCGTTTCGACAGCGCGATTGCAAAACGCGCACGCGTATTCCGAAATATGTATACCGCGCAACGCGTTACATCGCGGATCGATGTGATTCGCCCTTCGTGAGGCCCATACCCCCGCCGAGGGTCTCCTATCGGGACGAAGGATAATCGATATCGATCCGCGCTCTCTTCTGTTCTCTGCCGCGAAAAGAGACACATCGAGCCGGGCGTTCGCGACATTGTGCCTATCGGGAGTGGTCTCGACCGCCAGTGCGTGAAGTCCGTAATTAAGTTTCATCGCGAGCCGCATCCGTGAGATCGCCGCGTGAAACATCTCGAATCGCTCTTTCGCTCGTGCCGCGAAGAGTGAGCCGTTTTCCGACTGCGAGGAATTCGGTATTTGGGAACGCGAGACGCCCTGTGCGAGGGTAGTTTCGAGCGTACAAGTGTTGTCGCGAGCGGCATTAGTCGTCGCGCAATATCTCTCGTCAGACGAGATTGACGAGTTGTCGCCCGCAATCGAGTGGGCAACGAGCACAAACAGATCACGTGATCACCGCGTGCGGTACCGTGATCCTCATCTAAAAGAACGTACAGACGGCGAACGAGACCGTCACATGAAGTCAGCCCGGGTATCGTGATTGCAACAAGTGTTATGATAACCGAGCGTAAGTGCAAGCGAGCACTTCTCAATAACTCAGCGTAGGGAGCTCGATCCCGATATCGACCCCTCTCTCGCGGCCATCTTGACGTGCCGCGCCGTTCGTGAACACGGACCATCATCGTGAATGTAAAGCGTATAGTGATTGTGTAAAAAACGAACTCATTATCGCGTACCCGAGACCAAGGGAAAGCCTGAGCATCTCGCACCTTTGACCGCGGTCGCTCGTCTGCTTCGCGCCAAGATATCCGTTGACCGCGAGCAAGATCTCCGGACGCGAGGGCGGTCATCTACCGCTCTACAAGATTTCCGGTTCGCGAGCCACGCAGACCGAAGGAGCGACTCAAGATTTCCGTCCCGCCATCCCGCGAATGCTCCGGGTGCTCGGGTGCGTGAATGCGAGAAGTACTCTATGTGCAATAAAGTGTGTTTGTCAGAAAACCCGGCGAGCGTTTTTTGAACCCTCTTTTCGCTACGTCCTTGGTTCTTGCCCCGCGCCCTGGACAGGGTGGTCCCGGCATACTTCGTGTCCCGAGGGTACCTCGGTCGCGCACGAAACATCTGGTCCTTCGAGCCGGATCGAGGCAATTCTCGTAGCGAAAAAGATTAATCAAGCACATTGACCGGCACCATGAGTGAGCAGCTGCTCGACAAGCAGTCTCAGCCATTGCGAACCGTCAATCGCGCGCTCGAAAACTTCAAGAAGATTGGCAAGAAAAACTTGACGATAGCCAAGATTCGTAGTCGCATCACTGATTTGAAGGACGTCTGGGCAACAATCCGGGATGGACACTTCGCCCTTCGAGCCGCTATTCCTGCTGCGGAACGAGTGAATCACGAGTACTTCAAGGATCAACATTATGAGGTCTACGAGGAGAAGTACAGGACCGCCTTGGACTACATGCACGAGTGTCTGGAGGAATTGGATCCGTATGTAAGTCCGAACCAGTCTGTCAGTTTCGGGCCGCATTTCCCCACAAGTCCGTCGTCCGCGTTTTCTTTGTCTCATCTTCCGCCGATAAACCTTCCTCCGTTTGACGGGAAGTACGAGGAATGGGAGAGCTGTCGTGATCGGTTTGCGTCTCTTATAATTAATAATAAAGACGTCTCAAATTTCTCGCGTATGCATTATCTCATTTCATGCCTTCAGGGTCGCGCTCTTGAGTGTGTGAACGATATCAGTGTTACCGCGGAGAATTTCGACATTGCGTGGAGTACGTTAAACGCGCGATTTGAAGACAAACGTCGTTTGATCAATATTCACATGTCGACGCTGCTGAATTTGCTAGCGGTCGCGAAAGAATCCGCTCTTGAGTTGCAATCATTACGCGATAAAATAAATTCCGCCGTTGCAGCTCTCGACAAATTGAATCGCACGCCTGAAGAGTTATGGAGCGATATTCTCATCAGTCTCGGGTCACAAAAACTCGATGCAGTTACGCGAAAGGCATGGAATTTAAAGTTTGGTGAAGCTCGACATCCTCCGTCATACGATGACTTTAAACAATTCTTGGATAATCGAATCCGAGCTCTCGAAAATTGGAAGCTCCCCCTTTCTTCCTCCGATAAAGCGAAAAATTCGAATGCGCAAAAGATTAGTGCTAACGTGTGCGCGAAATCGTTTCCGCCGTGTTCGTTGTGTAAAGCGAAGCATGCTTTCTACGTTTGTCCGAAATTTACCGAGAAGAGTCCGAATCAGAGGCGAGAACTTGTGCAGAAAGAGAAACGGTGTTTCAACTGTTTAAGTTCAAATCACGGGGCAAAAACGTGCTCCAGTAAATATTCATGCCGTTTTTGTCAGAGAAAACATCACACGTTGCTCCATGTAGATTCCGACTCTTCCTCGAAACCCGCAGAGGTCACGGCGTCAACCGACACGCCGAAACAAAGTGAAACGCCCAGTAGCGAAGTGAGCTCATTGTTTGCGTCTTCGCACACCACTCGTTCGCATGTTTTGCTCGCGACAGCTTGGCTTACCGTTAGCGCGTCTTCGGGCCGTTCTGTGATTGTAAGAGCCTTGCTTGATCAAGGCTCCGAAATGACCTTTATAACCGAGAAACTCGCGCAGTGTTTACGGCTGAAGAGAGTTCGAATGCCAACTTCGGTTTCGGCCGTCGGGTGTGTAAATGCCGGGACGTATCGATATGCCGCGCGAATAACAATCTCGCCGAAAGGTAAACAGACTCCGGCATTCTCGACGACCGCATTAATTTTGAAATCGCTAACGGCATACGCGCCAAAACGTTTGCCGCTCGAGGCGACGTTGGCTCATCTCGAGGATCTCCCATGGGCTGACCACGACCCCATGAGCGCAGATCCCATTAGCATTATCGTAGGTGCGGAATTGTATAGCGCTCTCATTAAAGACGGAATTCGAAAAGGGGCGGTGGGACAGCCTATCGCTCAAAATTCGATATTGGGATGGGTAATATCGGGACCTATCACTTCTAGTCAGGTGGCCTCACATGCCATCTCGGTTGAATCGTCACACGATCGACCTTCGTATACTGTGAATGCTCATCACAGTCTCAATTCCTTGTCGCTCGATCAGGAACTCCGACGGTTTTGGGAGGTCGAAGAGATTCCGCGAAAGATGACTCTCACTCCCGAGGACGAAAAATGCGAAGAGCATTTTCGCCTTACTCATTCACGCTGTCCTGACGGACGCTATATTGTACGTCTTCCATTTAAGAAAGGCCCTCCGATCGAAATCGGACATTCTCGCGCTATCGCCGAGAAATATCTTAACGGGTTAATTCGGAGATTCGATGCTCATCCTGCGCAACGGGACGAGTACTCCGAATTTCTTCGCGAATATGAAGCTCTCGGGCACATGAGGGAAGTGCCCGCTTCCGAGTTCAATGATACGCAATGCGTTTTCATTCCGCATCATCCCGTTATCCGGGAAGACAGTAAAACTACGCATCTGCGTGTCGTTTTCAACGCGTCATGTCCCTCTTCTAACGGATCATCATTGAATGATCATCTTCTCTCGGGTCTTAAACTTCAACCCGATTTGCCAGTTGTCATTCACCAGTGGCGGCAACATCGATTTGTGTATACGAACAACAAACCATTAAATGCTAAAAGTCCGCTCTTATCGTTAAATCCATTTGTGGATCACGAGGGATTGCTTAGAGTCGGAGGACGCTTGAAAAACGCTCCGATCTCATTTAATTCTAAGCATCCAATTTTACTCGCGTCACATCCGTTAGTGACTCTACTCATTCGGCAAGCTCATTCGCGAATGCTTCATGCAGGCATGCAGCTCACGCTCGCAACACTGCGACAGGACTTCTGGATCTTACGAGCTCGAAGCGCGGTCCGATCGATAATTCATAAGTGCGTGGTTTGCACGCGTGAAAAGGCGGTCGTGCCCCAGCAGCTCATGGGAGATCTTCCTACTCTGCGAGTGTCTCCGCCATCGCGCAGTTTCTCACATTGCGGTCTCGATTACGCGGGACCCGTACAAGTTCGCGCTTCCGGTGGCCGCGGAATTAGTTCACGAAAGGCGTATATCGCGTTGTTTGTGTGTCTTGCAACCCGCGCGATCCATTTAGAATTAGTAGGAAATTATTCCACACCCGCGTTTCTAGACGCCTTTTCTCGATTCTGCGCTCGTCGAGGATTGCCGGAGTCAATGTACTCCGATAACGGGACAACGTTTGTCGGAGCCAATAAAGAGTTATACCAAGCATATCGCGCAGCCGTTAATGATCCGAATTTTCTCAACGCCACCGCTTCCGATAATGTCCAATGGCATTTTATTCCCCCGTCTGCGCCACATTTCGGTGGTTTATGGGAAGCCGGAGTCCGGAGCGTGAAACATCATCTCCGTCGGGTACTCCAGGATCACACGCTCACGTTCGAAGAGCTTACGACTTTGTTGTGCCGAATCGAGGCGTGTCTTAATTCGCGTCCTCTCGCTCCGTTGAAAGATACGCTCAATGATTACGAGGTCTTAACGCCCGGACATTTTTTAATCGGATCGGCGATCACGGTCAATCCGGAGCCATCGCTATTAGATTTGCATGAAAATCGGTTGTCGAGGTGGCAACGAGTTCGACATTTGACCGAGCGCTTTTGGAAATTGTGGCAAACAGATTACGTTAACACGTTGCAGCAGCGTGTTAAATGGCGACAATTGCAAACGCCCGTGAAAGTTGGGCAGCTCGTTTTATTGCGGAATGCCACACTGCCTCCTTGTAAATGGGAGCTTGGTCGAATTACCCAGTGCCACGCCGGTTCCGATGGATTGATTCGTGTTGTGAATGTCAAAACCGCGACGTCCGAGTATACCCGGCCGATAGTAAAACTGTGTTTGCTGCCGATTGACTGTGAGACGCGTTCTGACGAGACTTCTAGTAACGATTCGACTTCTCTTCAGCCTTCGCGTCGCTGAACTGTCTGCCACGGCGGGCGGTTCGTGATATTCCTGTTACCCTTATTGCTTAAGTCTTGTAAATAAAGTTCTGCGCCAGTATGTAAGTTTGTGTTCGATTAGCTCATAAGATTTCGTGCGTTCACATATCGACCTCCTCGAACTTCATCACATTCGAAGTCAGAAAATTTCGAAACTAAAGCTTCGAGGCGGGCGGTATGTTTAGGATTAAGGTAAAATCAGGTGGCAGGGCGCTGTCGCGAAAGTAATCGCCCCTGGCGCAAGCACAAACAACCCTCGGGCTTGACTCGACCTTATCCGAGATCACCCGAGTATCGCGCTACCGTTTCGACAGCGCGATTGCAAAACGCGCACGCGTATTCCGAAATATGTATACCGCGCAACGCGTTACATCGCGGATCGATGTGATTCGCCCTTCGTGAGGCCCATACCCCCGCCGAGGGTCTCCTATCGGGACAAAGGATAATCGATATCGATCCGCGCTCTCTTCTGTTCTCTGCCGCGAAAAGAGACACATCGAGCCGGGCGTTCGCGACATTGTGCCTATCGGGAGTGGTCTCGACCGCCAGTGCGTGAAGTCCGTAATCAAGTTTCATCGCGAGCCGCATCCGTGAGATCGCCGCGTGAAACATCTCGAATCGCTCTTTCGCTCGTGCCGCGAAGAGTGAGCCGTTTTCCGACTGCGAGGAATTCGGTATTTGGGAACGCGAGACGCCCTGTGCGAGGGTAGTTTCGAGCGTACAAGTGTTGTCGCGAGCGGCATTAGTCGTCGCGCAATATCTCTCGTCAGACGAGATTGACGAGTTGTCGCCCGCAATCGAGTGGGCAACGAGCACAAACAGATCACGTGATCACCGCGTGCGGTACCGTGATCCTCATCTAAAAGAACGTACAGACGGCGAACGAGACCGTCACATGAAGTCAGCCCGGGTATCGTGATTGCAACAAGTGTTGTGATAACCGAGCGTAAGTGCAAGCGAGCACTTCTCAATAACTCAGCGTAGGGAGCTCGATCCCGATATCGACCCCTCTCTCGCGGCCATCTTGACGTGCCGCGCCGTTCGTGAACACGGACCATCATCGTGAATGTAAAGCGTATAGTGATTGTGTAAAAAACGAACTCACTATCGCGTACCCGAGACCAAGGGAAAGCCTGAGCATCTCGCACCTCGTGACCGCGGTCGCTCGTCTGCTTCGCGCCAAGATATCCGTTGACCGCGAGCAAGATCTCCGGACGCGAGGGCGGTCATCTACCGCTCTACAAGATTTCCGGTTCGCGAGCCACGCAGACCGAAGGAGCGACTCAAGATTTCCGTCCCGCCATCCTGCGAATGCTCCGGGTGCTCGGGTGCGTGAATGCGAGAAGTACTCTATGTGCAATAAAGTGTGTTTGTCAGAAAACCCGGCGAGCGTTTTTTGAACCCTCTTTTCGCTACGTCCTTGGTTCTTGCCCCGCGCCCTGGACAGGGTGGTCCCGGCATACTTCGTGTCCCGAGGGTACCTCGGTCGCGCACGAAACAAATACATTGCACAAAAATGATGCGAGAATATAAAAATAAATATTTCTTATCATAAACATTGCTTCTTAATGTTATATATGAAGAAGAGGAAAACACACCCAATTTTTATCATGTTTAAGCGGTAGAAGAACACATTTCGCTTTTATATCATCAATATCCCATGCTTGTAATTGTTCAGATAACTTTGTAACACAAAAAATGTTTAATTTTTTAGAATCAAACGGATACAAGTAGAGTGATTCTGATGAAATGTATTGTTTTCCAATTAATTTTGTTGAACCGTTTGTAGTTAATATTATGTTATTAATCTGTACTACTTCATTATTTTTACTTAAAAAATGTGAATCAGCAAAACAATGTGAATAGGTGGATAAAACGTAGTCTCTAATACTAATCTTCTTAAATTGTTTAAAAATATTTATAACACTTAATAATGGGCCATTATTGTGTTCTAAAAAATGCTTAAGAATTGGGTGATTTGGTTCTTGGTAAGGATTACTTAAAAATATTTCATGTAACCTACGACATACTTGTTGAAGTGGTTTTCGAGATGATTTTACTAATTTTTTCAATGAGCCTAAATAATTTTCATATGGAAAACAGGACCAATTATCTAAAGGTCCATACATTTGTACATCACTTGTCAAATGACACAATATATGCACATTGTAGACATAAACCTCAAGACCATATATTTTTTCTGCATAATTAATAAAAGTTTCAAGTAATTCCTGCGCTAATGATAAGCCTAAATTATTAATATTGTGTTTCGAAGTGTGAGAATAGATATAGCTGAATGAAATAGGAGAAAATGCTCATAAACTGATATATCAAGTATATCCCGTAAAACAACAGGTCCTAGGTAAAGTAAAAAACTCCTAAACTCAGTTTCCATCTACATAAATCTGTTAAGCTTCGTGGTTTTCGATTAAATTCAGAAGGCATGAATGAACCAAGGGCCACTAACTTTTTAGATAATAAATCAGTTAAGCGATGACCTAACTTAACGTTAGATTTACCACTTATCCAAGTATGTAGTAGTTTTTTTGTAACACCTAAACACACTCCATGCATATAATCAAGGAGGAACTGTGTAACCATTCCAATTTTTAATTCAAGAAGGGGCGAAATGCCAACATGATGGTCTTCATCACGTTGCAAAACAAATGACTCATCTGTTCTCCTTCTTGCATTAGTATTTCTCAGAATAATACGCCTATATACCACTTTCTTCACATTTTTCGCAACAAGATTATCCATTATGATTTTTTACTTGTTTTATATAAGCCCTAGCCGGAGCATCACATACAAAACTATGAATTTTTATATCAAAGTATCTATCATTTACTTGAAGTCCATTTTTTAACAATAAAGAAAGTTCTGTTATGAAATCTTCAAGATATAAATGTAAAGGAGATGGTTTAGACTCACCATAAAAAATTCCTAGAACAAATGGAGACATATTTTGCACATTTTTTACAAAACCTAAAATAGGCCATAAATGTTTATTTGTGCTATTAAACAAAGGGAGACCGTCAATGTTAAAACTTAGCTCTATAGTATTTCCAACATGAAATTTTGCAATGTTTTGTAAACTCTGTGTTAAACCAATATGACAGTACTCTCCTGTATCTAATTTCTTTGTATTTATAGATACTGGAGTTTCCAGCAAACTTTTAGAAGTTAAGGGCAATTCAGGATGAAAATGATGCAAAATATGTAAAAGGTCTGTTAAGGCGGAGTGAGATATGTTATGTTTAATAACAGCCCAATGTCTTATCAACTTACGAAGATTAGAATCAGATGTGCTTTCATCCTCTATATTACCAATTACATTATCTAACTCGCAACTTAAATTTAAGAAAGACTGATTTTCAGTACGCTCAATATCAAAAGTGCCAATATCATCGTCAGAAGTGTCATTAGATACTATTTCTTCGTTTTTATTATAATATTTTTCTATTTTATCACGTTTTACGTTCTTTTCTTGATTATGCTCTTGAGAATTGGACACAATCAATTCTTTAAAAAATTTTACCTTCTCATTGGCAATTCTTCGATATAACTGTCGTTTTCCAACGCAACACTTTCTGTATGACATTAGAGACATGGTGCAAATAATTATTGTTCTTCTTCTTTACACGTTGAGGAGCGTGTTTTAGCCAGACTTTTATTGAATTTTCAATGGCTTGATTGTTAGCACCTTCTGTCGTAGATTTAACTGCGTCTGAAAAAAATTAAGGTGATAAGAGTCTTCATGTTTACAAAATTACTTCCAATTTTTTATTATTTTATTAAAATATAACAGACATAAAATTATTTTAATTATTTGGAATTAAACATTTTTATTTAAAAAGATAAAAAAAATTTCTTACTTATTATAATATCTTTTATCAATAAGGAAGAAAATGGTTTCTTTCCTAATCTTTTTCCATAAAAACTATAGTTTCGACACAATTCATCTGAGAACAACTGTTTCAAAATTTTATTTGTTTTGCTTGCAATGTCCCGACCTACTAAACTAGACAGTAATGAACACTACAAACAAATATTTTAATTAATTGTCAGTAAAATTAAAAAATGTTTTTTATACAATATAAACATATTTTGCATCAAGAGACACGGTAGTGTCTCGCGCCAAGTACACGCGGAGCGAGACCGACCGTGACTCTTTTACGCGACGCGACGGGTTGCGAGTACCCGAGATGTTGAGATCTCGATAACGAGTGAACGGATCAAGTTCTAAGTAGGCTTGATCGATAGCTTGGGGTCCAATTAGGGGGGGGTTTCTCTCATAATATTCCGCTACGTGCCTTACGAGCGGAGATATTGCGACGCAAAGTCCAAATGTGAAAATTTATTTTTAAGATACTCCTAACGCTCTCATTCAATATTATTATGATTATCAGAGAAACGTCCTTTTCACTTTTTCGACGCTGGCGGCGCAGGTATCGCCAGTTTCGATATCGCGCGCGTATTTCAAAACAAATTAGGTCGATAAACTTATCGGTCAGGAGGAAGATTTCTATTTAAGTAAAAATTAGGTATATATATAATAAATATTGAGTCAACGGAAAAGTAGGTTCTCTATGCTTGGCAGAAAGTGCCGCTAGGGAATTTTTAAGTCGATTCTTATGAATCAAGCTTGAATTTGATGTCTATGTATCCCAGGTTGCCGATGACAAGGTCCAGATAGTGCGCTTTATAGTTTTCGGTGTCCAGGTGTAATAATACGTTGAATTCGATGTCTACGTGTCCCAGGTTGCCGATGACGAGGTCCACATAGTGCGCTCCGTAGTTTTTGGTGTCTACGTGTATTAATATCTTGAATTCGATGTCCACGTGTCCCAGGTTGCCGATGACGAGGTCCACATAGTGCGCTCCGTAGTTTTCGGTGTCTACGTGTATTAATACCTTGAATTCGATGTCCACGTGTCCCAGGTTGCCGATGACGAGGTCCACACAGTGCGCTTCGTAGTTTTCGGTGTCCAGGTGTAATAATACGTTGAATTCGATGTCCACGTGTCCCAGGTTGCCGATGACGAGGTCCACACAGTGCGCTTCGTAGTTTTCGGTGTCCAGGTGTAATCGTACGTTGAATTCGATGTCTAGGTGTCCCAGGTTGCCGATGACGAGGTCCACATAGTGCGCTCCGTAGTTTTCGGTGTGTACGTGTATTAATACCTTGAATTCGATGTCCACGTGTCCCAGGTTGCCGATGACGAGGTCCACACAGTGCGCTTCGTAGTTTTCGGTGTCCAGGTGTAATAATACGTTGAATTCGATGTCCACGTGTCCCAGGTTGCCGATGACGGAATCCAGATAATGCGCTTCATAGTTTTTGGTGTCCAGGTGTAATCGTACGTTGAATGCGATGTCTAGGTGTCCCAGGTTGCCGATGACAAGGTCCACATAGTGCGCTCCGTAGTTTTCGGTGTCTACGTGTATTAATACCTTGAATTCAATGTTTACGTGTCCCAGGTTGCCGATGACAAGATCCAGATAGTGCGCTTCATAGTTTTCGGTGTCCA
The DNA here is from genome assembly GCF_048541705.1 of Temnothorax americanus. Classification (NCBI taxonomy): domain Eukaryota; kingdom Metazoa; phylum Arthropoda; class Insecta; order Hymenoptera; family Formicidae; genus Temnothorax; species Temnothorax americanus. The sequence continues at coordinate 57,560 of NW_027509262.1, forward strand.
GGTGTAATCGTACGTTGAATTCGATGTCTAGGTATCCCAGGTTGCCGATGACAAGGTCCACATAGTGCGCTCCGTAGTTTTCGGTGTCCACGTGTCCCAGGTTGCCGATGACGAGGTCCAGATATCGCGCTCCGTAGTTTTCGGTGTCTAGGTGTAATAATACCTCGAATTTGATGTTCACGTGTCCCAGGTTGCCGATGACGAGATCCAGATAATGCGCTTCATAGTTTTCGGTGTCCAGGTGTAATTGTACGTTGAATTCGATGTCTAGGTGTCCCAGGTTGCCGATGACAAGATCCACATAGTGCGCTCCGTAGTTTTCGGTGTCTACGTGTATTAATATTTTGAATTCGATGTCCACGTATCCCAGGTTGCCGATGACGGGATCCAGATAGTGCGCTTCATAGTTTCCGGTGTCCAGGTGTAATCGTACGTTGAATTTGATGTCTACGTGTCCCAGGTTGCCGATGACGAGGTCCACATAGTGCGCTTCGTAGTTTTCGGTGTCCAGGTGTAATAATATGTTGAATTCAATGTTTAGGTGTCCCAGGTTGCCGATGACAAGGTCCACATATTGCGCTCCGTAGTTTTCGGTGTCTACGTGTATTAATACCTTGAAATTGATGTCTAGGTGTCCCAGGTTGCTGATGACGAGGTCCACATAATGCGCTTCATAGTTTTTGGTGTCTAGGTGTATTAATAACTTTAAATCTGAATAGGTGCGTTCAGCCGATACTCCGCTAGCCTAGCAATCGTGAGCAGTTGCTCGTTTTTGCTCGTTTCTTCTCTTTTTAATCCAGTAAGTCAAAAAAGAGGAAACGAGCGAAAACGAGCGACTGCTCACGATTGCTAGGCTAGCAAAGTATCGGCTGAACGCACCCAATGTAGGACACGTAGATATCGAATTCGAGGTATTAATACATGTAGACACCGAAAACTACGAAGCGCACTATGTGGACCTCGTCATCGGCAACTTGGAACACGTGGCCATCAAGTTCAAGGTATTAATACACCTGGACACCGAAAACTATAGAGCGCGCTATGTGGACCTCGTCATCAGCAACCTGGGACTCCTAAACATTGAATTCAAGCTTGATTTATAAAAATCGACTTAAAATTTCCCTAGCGGCAGAATTAAAATTATGTCATGATATAATAAAAATCGCTGAATTAAAATTATGTCTAGACATAATAAAAATTGGACAAAAATTATGTTTAGACATAATAAAAATTGGATGAATTAAAATTATGTCTGACGTAAAAATAATTATCAAAAATATCGATACCTGAAGATATCGGTACATATACAGTTGCGAACAACATTCAGTAAGACACGCAAATAAAAATAAATAAAGAATTTTACAGTTAACGACTTATTAACATTAATCATGCTTTATTGCGATTATGTTTTATGTTGAAATTGAAAAATATATACAAGGTGTACAATTAAAAGGGTTACAGATTATTATTTTTAAAAAACTGAGCAAAATATTAAATTGTTGTTTTCTTTAGAAATAATAGTCCGTAACACTTTTAGCTTCATACCTTGTATTATATACGGTTTATGAAATTTTAAGATATATTGTTTATAAGATTAAGTTGCGTAACACTACAAAAAGGCGTGATATCCGTACAAAATTACCTTTTTAAAAAAAAGGTAAAAAAAGGCGCCAAGTACACGTATAGTAGTGTATATGTTGTTACCTAAAAAAAAAAAGAAAGTGGTAGTATTATACCTCGAAAAAACCTAAGTAACAAGTGGTAGATCTTTATATCTCGAAAAATCTCGAAAAAATCTAAGCAGTAGTATCTTTATTTCCGAAAAATTATAACCCAAGTGATACACGTCACAAAATTATGTTACCTTATCAAAAAGAAGAGTCGCGCTTCAAGTGATCTATTACAATTACAAAAAAGAAATGATATCTCTTTAAGTTAGAGCGCCAATTACAGAGAGAACATGTATATTGCCTCAAAAAATAATTGTTGCACTACATTGAAAAATCTTTACATTGTGTCAATTAGAAAAGAATGTATAATAACAATTTTAAAAGATTAAAAAATTTTATTTAAATTTAACAAGGGAATACAAGATATTTAAATACAAAGTTATTTACATGTGTATTTTTTAATGGCCACAAAGAATTACAGAAGTAACAGTACAAAATAAAAATATTTTATTAAAATACATAAATTTTTCTTGTAAAAAAACTTGGCGCTGCTAGACCTCGAAATTTTAAATAAATAAATAAACTTATTCTATACTTAATTATAAGCCGCATTATCCGCCGTCCGCGTAGTCACGCACACCCATATCACTCACTCCCACATCCACGCTGATAATCATTTAATATTACTCCCATTGTATTCTTCTCTGAATTTTTTTTATTTATTGTTGTTTTTATTTATTTAAAAGGTCTAGCAGCGCCAAGTTTTTTTACAAGAAAAATTTATGTATTTTAATAACATATTTTTATTTTGTACTGTTACTTCTGTAATTCTTTGTGGCCATTAAAAAATACACATGTAAATAACTTTGTATTTAAATATCTTGTATTCCCTTGTTAAATTTAAATAAAATTTTTTAATCTTTTAAAATTGTTATTATACATTCTTTTCTAATTGACACAATGTAAAGATTTTTCAATGTAGTGCAACAATTATTTTTTGAGGCAATATACATGTTCTCTCTGTAATTGGCGCTCTAACTTAAAGAGATATCATTTCTTTTTTGTAATTGTAATAGATCACTTGAAGCGCGACTCTTCTTTTTGATAAAGTAACATAATTTTGTGACGTGTATCACTTGGGTTATAATTTTTCGGAAATAAAGATACTACTGCTTAGATTTTTTCGAGATTTTTCGAGATATAAAGATCTACCACTTGTTACTTAGGTTTTTTCGAGGTATAATACTACCACTTTCTTTTTTTTTTTAGGTAACATATATATTTACCAAATTATGTGAATTATCTTGATCTGTAATAAACGTTTCCAAGAGATCTACACTTTCATCTGTTTGTAATGGTAGATTAACAGGTAAATTTTCCGGCACAGAAAAAATGACAGCACCTTTTGCTTGAGGAGCTTTTCTAATATAAGCTAATATCTGATTATTTTGTTCTTTAATAGTGATAAGAGTATCTACTATTTGTTTGTTTAGTGCTAAAAGAGGAACACAAATAAAATATGCATATTACTTCAATAACTGTATTATGAATATACAACGTAAGATATCTTATTTTACCTTTTTCATCCAGTTCATTATTATTTAATATTCTGTTTAATGTTGAATTCCACCGAGATGTTGAATTCGACCGAGATATTGAATTCGACCGAGAATTCGACGGTGTGTTATTACCACATTCAGAGGAATCTGCAATTATGACTAGATATAATTAAACACACAATGTAAGATATCTTATTTTACCTTTTTCATCCAGTTCATTATTATTTAATATTCTGTTTAATGTTGAATTCGACCGAGATGTTGAATTCGACCAAGAATTCGACGGTATGTTATTACCACATTCAGAGGAATCTACAATTATGATTAGATATAATTAAACACTTTTCTAATACATTACAGAAATTTCATGTTTTACCTTCTTCATCCAGTATATTTAATGTCGAAACATTATTCTCAGAAGAACCTGGAAATTCAATATAAAAATTAGGTAAAAATAAATTCTAAACAGATATATATTTTATACGTTATTGTACAAGATATAACTAACGATTTAAAAAATTCTTTTTTATTGGAGGTGGTCGATCAAACTTTGAAATTGCACAACTTTCCTCGGTTGAATCATCAGAATTATTATCGTATAAACGCCGTGGAGGATGCCGTTGTCTCTTAATTGTATTATCACCTTCTAAATCTGTATTTAAATCACTCGTAAATTCTGCCACTTTAGCTTTCTTATGTGCTACGTCTATATTATCTACAAAATATAAAATACTGTTAGTTATATAAAAAGGACCAGTCATATTGCCTTAAATATATGTATTTAATATTCATTGAAGATTTTTTTTTGTATACTTTGCATAATAAGCGCGTTAAATATAATGTCTCCAAATATATACATGTAGAAATAGAAGATGTAAATGAATTGTGTGTGTGTGTATGTGCGTGCGTGCGTGCGTGCGTGCGTGCGTGCGTGCGTGCGTGCGTGCGTGCGTGCGTGCGTGCGTGCGTGCGTGCGTGCGTGCGTGGGTGCGTGCGTGCTGGCGTGCGTGCGTGCGTGCGTGCGTGCGTGCGTGCGTGCGTGCGTGCGTGCGTGCGTGCGTGCGTGCGTGCGTGCGTGCGTGCGTGCGTGCGTGCGTGCGTGCGTGCGTGCGTGCGTGCGTGCGTGCGTGCGTGCGTGCGTGCGTGCGTGCGTGCGTGCGTGCGTGCGTGCGTGCGTGCGTGCGTGCGTGCGTGCGTGCGTGCGTGCGTGCGTGCGTGCGTGCGTGCGTGCGTGCGTGCGTGCGTGCGTGCGTGCGTGCGTGCGTGCGTGCGTGCGTGCGTGCGTGCGTGCGTGCGTGCGTGCGTGCGTGCGTGCGTGCGTGCGTGCGTGCGTGCGTGCGTGCGTGCGTGCGTGCGTGCGTGCGTGCGTGCGTGCGTGCGTGCGTGCGTGCGTGCGTGCGTGCGTGCGTGCGTGCGTGCGTGCGTGCGTGCGTGCGTGCGTGCGTGCGTGCGTGCGTGCGTGCGTGCGTGCGTGCGTGCGTGCGTGCGTGCGTGCGTGCGTGCGTGCGTGCGTGCGTGCGTGCGTGCGTGCGTGCGTGCGTGCGTGCGTGCGTGCGTGCGTGCGTGCGTGCGTGCGTGCGTGCGTGCGTGCGTGCGTGCGTGCGTGCGTGCGTGCGTGCGTGCGTGCGTGCGTGCGTGCGTGCGTGCGTGCGTGCGTGCGTGCGTGCGTGCGTGCGTGCGTGCGTGCGTGCGTGCGTGCGTGCGTGCGTGCGTGCGTGCGTGCGTGCGTGCGTGCGTGCGTGCGTGCGTGCGTGCGTGCGTGCGTGCGTGCGTGCGTGCGTGCGTGCGTGCGTGCGTGCGTGCGTGCGTGCGTGCGTGCGTGCGTGCGTGCGTGCGTGCGTGCGTGCGTGCGTGCGTGCGTGCGTGCGTGCGTGCGTGCGTGCGTGCGTGCGTGCGTGCGTGCGTGCGTGCGTGCGTGCGTGCGTGCGTGCGTGCGTGCGTGCGTGCGTGCGTGCGTGCGTGCGTGCGTGCGTGCGTGCGTGCGTGCGTGCGTGCGTGCGTGCGTGCGTGCGTGCGTGCGTGCGTGCGTGCGTGCGTGCGTGCGTGCGTGCGTGCGTGCGTGCGTGCGTGCGTGCGTGCGTGCGTGCGTGCGTGCGTGCGTGCGTGCGTGCGTGCGTGCGTGCGTGCGTGCGTGCGTGCGTGCGTGCGTGCGTGCGTGAGTGTGTGTGTATGTGTGTAATAGAGATAAATAATTAGTTAAACTTACCTGTTTCATAAAAAATTTTTTGTACTCCATACAATGTCCATTTCTTTTCATCAGGTTGTTCATGCTTTTTTAATGCCTTGTTATAACTACTTGTATTTTTGTATGGTGGCCAGAAAACTTCTCTTTTACGAGGCGTCAGCCAAGTACTGCTGACAACGGCCAAGTTTGCGTCAGATTTTTCATCAAACTGAATCAGCGTAAACATATTCTATTTTGTACATAATAAAGTTAATATACTGATAATGAAATCTCCGCGAACACAAGACTGTTCCATCAAGAATACAATTATACTTGATCACACTGTTTAAAATATTACTTTTTTTACAGGTACATGCAATAAACAAAAGATCTCGTACATGTTTTAGGGCCAATTTTTTCACCGTTGGATAACTCTATCCTTCGGTTAACCTCACTCTTCATCTCTTTTTAAGGGGGCAGGTTAGAAAGAAATGAAGAGTGAGGTTAACCGAAAGATAGAGTTATCTGACGGTGAAGAAATTGGCTATTAGTGATGGAAAAGTACAAACGAAATATAACTCACCAAAACTCATACAGTCAGGACTATTACAAATTATACAGATTGCAATATTGCCTGTATACAATTTACACAGTGTGCGAATTAGTAGCACGAATAACCACCATGTATTGTTCGCACCAGCACGCACTGACCAGCACCGCTCGCGCGAAACAGGAAACAGGAAGAGATTATAGGTTAGGTAGAGAAAGACCGCTCGTCTCTCTTTGTCGGATCAAATTGTGTTTTGTTTTTTGTTTGCTTGCTTTCGCGCCAATACTGGATGAAACAATTCGAAACAAATAGGTTGCGTTCTGTAATTCTTTAAATGATTAATATTCTTGCCTTTGGTTCTTCCCCAGTAAGATAATCATTGAGCGCTAACTGAGCTCTGCTTTATCGTCTCAACGATGAGGCTTTGCGTACAGTGGAGTATATTTGGAACAGGAATATAATTTATTAGGGTATAATAAATATAATTAAATATGATTTATTAGGGGATATATAAAAAATATTGAATAATTATACCTGCAAGATGTCTTAATGACGTATTATTGACGTTAAGGACATTTTATCCGGAAAAGAAAATGTGTCCTACAATACGTAGTCAATTAAACGTCTATATAATGTCATTTTACAAAAGTCTTTTTGACGTATTAAAATATGACATTAAATATACGTCACTTAATCGACGAATGATGTTACTGACCAATTATGACCAAATATTGACGTCAAAATGACGAGTGCTTGCTACCTGTTCGATGTAACTCCTGCGTAGTGTTGTAGGACGATGAAAATCGTTGTGCACCGTTGTTGTTATCTAGATACCCATATTTTTGCAGATAACTGATCGCAATCTCATTTTCACTAGATTTACAATTTACCGCAACGACGATAATAATTCCGCACGTAATTACGCGCGCGAGCGACATCGTTGAGAGATAACGATACGTTTCCCTCCCCGACCCCTCGAGAAGTGATAAGCGTCATGCTCGATCGAAGCGCGATTGACCGTCGCATCGAGCAATGCGTATCTTTTTTTCAGCGATCGCTGCGCGGGTGGGAGGTCTTAAAGGGTGTCAAGAGAAACGTGGTTGCGAGAACGATAACGTTCAACGATTACGTGCGTTGTCTGAACGATGAGATAGAGCAGTCTAGGCGTCAGTCGTGTATTCGTTCGACGTTATACGAGGTGCACACCGTGTCTGAGTTGAAACTTGCTCTCAGCCCGTACGACAACAAGCGATACGTCGTTTCTGACTCGTACGAGACTCTACTGTGGCAGTGGCCCAATTCCAGAAAAACGCGGACATAAATCCAAAATTAATTTGATTAAAACAAAAAATGATATATAAGGGTTTTCAAGGTCGCTAATTATAAATTTGATATTATTTTTTTTCAAAATTCAAAATGGCGGATCCAAAATGACTTTCAATTTATTTACAACCATTACAATACATACGAATTTAATCGCTACAGTCGTCCGTCGTATTTGAACTGACATCCGAGGTGGAAGACTCTTCGGTTTCGTGCACGTAAGGACTTAATAACTGTATGGCTTCGAATGACAGGTCTTCATTTTTTTTTTGGAGGTGTTATGCGCAAACTTGAGATTACCGGATCGGAAGACACAAGCAACCACTGAAACACGTCTCTCATGGTACTTTCCCTAGAATGCTTTCGCGAATAATTTTCTCTGTATTTCTTGATATCTTTATTTCGCGATTCTTGGGCTTCCTCGGATAGTTGCCCGATCGGCAATTGTGCCTATTCAATAATCAAGGGACCATGAATCAACACTTCATGAATGGATGTTGGCATGCAATACCACGGAAAACTTTGCACTAACATATTAGCAGATTCTATGCAATAACTTTTGAAAAGATCTACATTCACAGCGTATCCGCATGACAGAACTTGCATTATAATGTGAGCACAATTTAGCAATTTAGCGTCCAAACCCAAAATTTCGGCCGACTCAGACGAATAAGCAAAAAATCGCCTAGCAGTATTGCCATCATTACTGGTACCGAATCCTCCCACTTTTGGAGCATCAACAATGAGTCCAAATCGCAATTTGAAACCCTTTTGTATAGCCTCTTTTCGCATTTTTACATTTTCTTTGTCTTCTTTCGATCGTGCTTGCCATCTCTTCGTACCCAGTTTATAACCTAAATGTAAGAAATACTCCATAAAGTGGATCCAAGCATGTAACGTAGCTAAACCGTACCGCAAATTTTTTTGTCTACTGGTAATAAACTAACTTCATCAAGATTGTTAAATTTTTTAGACGTGGCTTCACATAAGTAACAGCGCATGTTGGATTTCCTAATCGTTATTGTATTTCTAACTTTACCGTCAATCATCGTAAAGAGAAGCTTGAAATTAACAGTAATAACTTTTTCGTCGATAATTGTCACAAATGAGGCAAGTTTAGCTATTTGATCTTCGACATAACTATTTTCCTCCAAAGTTGAAGTAACGTTTTCGTGAATATATTGTAATTTAATTGGAGAGCAAAATCTTGGAGAAGACGGTTTTGGATTTTGCCAAATCAACAGACATTTATCGTTACTACCGGTTATTCTTAATGGTACAAGTGATGTTAATAAAATACTCGCGTCTGACGCATACAATTAAATTACAATATATTCACGAAAACGTTACTTCAACTTTGGAGGAAAATAGTTATGTCGAAGATCAAATAGCTAAACTTGCCTCATTTGTGACAATTATCGACGGAAAAGTTATTACTGTTAATTTTAAGCTTCTCTTTACGATGATTGACGGTAAAGTTAAAAATACAATAACGATTACAAAATCCAACATGCGCTGTTACTTATGTGGAGCCACGTCTAAAAAATTTAATAATCTTGATGAAGTTAGTTTATTACCAGTAGACGAAAAAAATTTGCGGTACGGTTTAGCTACGTTACATGCTTGGATCCACTTTATGAAGTATTTCTTACATTTAGGTTATAAACTGGGTACGAAGAGATGGCAAGCACGATCAAAAGAAGACAAAGAAAATGTAAAAATGCGAAAAGAGCCTATACAAAAAAGTTTCAAATTGCGATTTGGACTCATTGTTGATGCTCCAAAAGTGGGAGGATTCGGTACCAGTAGTGATGGCAATACTGCTAGGCGATTTTTTGCTTATTCATCTGACAAGGGGACCTTCAAGCTAACGGATTTTTGTTTTTTTTTTCGTACTTACTGTACTTGAAGGTCATCACTCGGACATCAATTTCCCAAAGTATTAAAGCGCGTTTTTCAAAAAAACTCGAGAAAATCGACTTTGAAGAATTCCGAGCGCGCTATGTACACAGAATTTTAATTTTAATGTAAAATTTATCAAATCTATGCTAATTAATATTTAATCGTTTTCAATTTCGTTTTCAATGAAAAACTTACATCATCTTATTTTGAATATTGGTACAAAAATGAAAAACGTCAGGTAGGAAATAAAATGGTTTTATATTTTTGAAAATTACGAGAAAATACAGCGCAAAAATGATATTAATAAAAATATTGTTTAATTTTTAAAAGTAAATTATATGATATGAAATATATAGTTTAAAATATATTGTATACAGTCGTTTTACACGTCAATATTGCACGAACCAGGATGATAATCATCGTAAAAGCAAGGGAAACAATAAGTTTCACGGCATCTAGCACTCCGTACAAACGCAGATATTTTACAGGCGCAAGGTTTTTTTTTAAATGTCTATTGAAAAACATACTTCATTGACGTTCATAAAAATGTCTCTGTCATTACAAAGGTTTGAAGCGAATCGCCACGCGTATCGAATCATGTTCTTAAAGATTGGAGAGAACAGCTGGTGATGTACAATAGATTGAATTTTAATGCAATTTTCTCGAGAATTAATTAAAATACCTGTAAAATATCTGCCTGTAAAATATCTGCGTTCGTACGGTGTGCTAGATGCCGTGAAACTTACTGTTTCCCTTGCTTTTACGATGAATATCATCCTGGTTCGTGCAATATTGACGTGTAAAACGACTGTATACAATATATTTTAAACTATATATTTCATATCATATAATTCATTTTTAAAAATTAAACAATATTTTTATTAATATCATTTTTGCGCTGTATTTTCTCGTAATTTTCAAAAATATAAAACCATTTTATTTCCTACCTGACGTTTTTCATTTTTGTACCAATATTCAAAATAAGAAGGTGTAAATTTTTCATTGAAAACGAAATTGAAAACGATTAAATATTAATTAACATGGATTTGATAAATTTTACATTAAAATTAAAATTCTGTGTACATAGCGCGCTCGGAATTCTTCAAAGTCGATTTTCTCGAGTTTTTCTGAAAAGCGCGCCTTAATACTTTGGGAACGTAATGTCCGAATGATAACTCTCAAGTACAGTAAGTACGAAAAAAAAAAAAAAAATCCGTTAGCCTGAAGGTCCCCTTGTGAGTCGGCCGAAATTTTGGGTTTGGACGCTGAATTGCTAAATTGTGCTCACATTATAATGCAAGTTCTGTCATGCGGATACGCTGTGAATGTAGATCTTTTCAAAAGTTATTGCATAGAAACTGCTAATATGTTAGTGCAAAGTTTTCCGTGGTATTGCATGCCAACATCCATTCATGAAGTGTTGATTCATGGTCCCCTGATTATTGAATAGGCATAATTGCCGATCGGGCAACTATCCGAGGAAGCCCAAGAATCGCGAAATAAAGATATCAAGAAATACAGAGAAAATTATTCGCGAAAGCATTCTAGGGAAAGTACCATATGAGAGACGTGTTTCAGTGGTTGCTTGTGTCTTCCGATCCGGTAATCTCGAGTTTGCGCATAACAAAAAATCCGAAAAAAAAATGAAGACCTGTCATTCGAAGCCATACAGTTATTAAGTCCTTACGTGCACGGAACCGAAGAGTCTTCCACCTCGGATGTCAGTTCAAATACGACGGACGACTGTAGCGATTAAATTCGTATGTATTGTAATGGTTGTAAATAAATTGAAAGTCATTTTGGATCCGCCATTTTAAATTTTGAAAAAAATAATATCAAATTCATAATTAGCGACCTTGAAAACCCTTATATATCATTTTTTGTTTTAATCAAATTAATTTTGGATTTATGTCCGCGTTTTTCTGGAATTGGGCCACTGTGGACGTTCGGACACAACGACGAGATACGAATACCCATACAGCAGCAGGATCTGTATACGCTGCCGTGCGACAGTTTCCTGTACGTCGAGGGACGACTCAACGACGACGGCGCGACGAATGAGAAACAATACGCGAAATTAGTCAATAACTGCGTCGCGTTTATGTTCGACGAAATTCGATACGAGCTCGACGGCGTGGAGATCGACCGTTGTAGAAACGTCGGCATAACCAGCACGATAAAGAACTACGTGTCGCTGACCATCGAACGAGCCAGAAAACTGCAGAACGCTGGATGGAGTTATCCGACGAGCGAATCGAATCTGAACAACGCGTCGCATCAATTCAATTTTTGCGTACCTTTGTGAAGCGCAGGGATTTTTTACTCACACAGCTTCTGAGTAATACAAATAGTTTATTGCGTATGAAAATTGCTTTATATAACTCAAGTATATATATTGAGAGAATCTCGTATAAAAGAAACGTTGCTGGTTGTATCGGATTACAAGACACGACGACGACGATAGCGATGATTTTCTGTAACGCCACGGTCGGTCTCAAGTCATAGTGCAGATAACGCCATCTAATGGTTTCGAAGCGCTCCATCCAACACTTTGAATATTCTTTTGGGTTTCTGCGAGGACTACAGACGCGTGGTGATAAATGCGCGACACGAGCTTATCCTGATACGCTCTCGTAGCGACCACAACTGCGTCGTAGATCCGAAGAAGACCGTGCCGAGAGATCCGGCCAAGGATCCTAAAATTACGTTGTTGAAAGTGCAATGGCGTATGCCTCACGTGGCGCTGAACGACGTGACTAAATTATCGCTGTTGCGAACTTTGGAGAGCGGACGATTTCTGAGCGCGGGCTTTCGCTCTTGGGATCTGTACGAATTTCCCCTGCTGCAGAGCACGACCAAGCATTCGTGGGCCGTGAAAGCGGCGCCGCAATTGGAGAAGCCGCGATACGTCATATTCGCGCTGCAGACCGGACGGCGAAACGAAATCGCGGGCGACGCCTCGAGGTTCGATCATTGCGCGCTCGCCAACGTGAAATTGTATCTCAACTCGGAATTCTATTCCTACGACGACGTGAACGTGGATTTCGAGAGCGACAAGTTTGCCGTGCTGTACGAGATATACGCAAAATTTCGAGGAGCGTACTACGGGAACGGTCGCGACGACGAGCTTTTCTCTCCGCGCGAATTCGCGCAGGTAGCTCCGCTCGCGGTGATCGATTGTTCCCGTCAAAACGAATCGGTGAAGAGCGCCACCGTGGACGTGCGCATCGAGTTCGAAAACAAGGAAAACGTTCCGCCGAAAACCACAGCTTTTTATCTAATCGTTCACGATCGCGTCATCGAGTACAGTCCGCTGACCAACGTGGTGCGCAAAATTATCTAACGGAAAATCCCGGGAAACTGAAAATGCGATTGCGAGGATACCGGATACCTCATCCGGGAAACGGAAAAATGTGATTGTGGGCGTGTTTTTATCCCGGAAACGAGGAAAATATAAATTCGCGGGCTCCTTCCATCGTTTCTCAGACTCTGTTAGGAACGAGCAACTTAAACGAACATCTGTTTTTTAATTTTTTCCAACGCGCGCCGACTCAATGGCAACAGCGGCAACAACGACAACGACGATCTTCGTCGACCTGCAAGGATTCACGGTGGGCGACAGATTCGTCGCGAAGAAGGTGGCCGTGCTGCGAAGCAAGACGCGCGTGTTCGCGCATCACGTGTTTCGCACACCGATGAGTTGGAATCTGCTGACGAGCTCCGAGAAAGCGAGGGCCAGTTGGTTGATAGCGAACCATCACGGCCTTCGTTGGGAGGACGGCGACACGGACTATCGCCAAACGAAGACGATCGTTCGACGCGCGGTGCGCGACAACCTGGACGAGTTGCGCGAGACGGAGAAGACGCCCAACGCGCGACTCTACGTGAAAGGTCTCGAGAAGAAGAGATGGCTGCAGGAGATTCTCGGCGAAGTCGACGCGACGATCGTGACCGTCGACGCGGAGTACGAGGACGTCGATCGGTTGGAGTCTCTTCGCGCCGATCGCGCGTTTCGCTGCCGGCGTCACCAATGGTGCTGCGCCATGGAGAACGTGATGAAGTTGCGCGATTGGTGGATCGAACGACGCGAATGTTTCGCCAGCATCGACTTCGCGAATTTTAATACTTTTTAAATTTGTGTAAAAAAACGTTATGTATTACTGGTTTAATATACTTACATTTTTAATGTATTAATTGTTTTATCTTTTTGCGTTGCTCGTTTTTTTTTATTTCGTACATCTTGTGTTTAATCGTTTATTTTTACTCCATATTGTATCATATATATATCTTTCTATCTATATTTTATCAAATAAAGATCGACGTAAAATCTATGACAAACGGTGTTCCTCTTTTCACATACCACCTTCGTATTTGTATACATTATATGTTACCGAGCGCGCGAAAATGGCCAATCGCGGGAATGCGATACATCTTAACGCGACAAACAGAGAAACGGCGAGCGAAAGCAAGAGCGCGATACGGGGGGTGGGGCGATAGCGCGACAAGGAAACGAACGGGAACGCCGAGACGCTCCAACGCGAGGTGCGGTTAGGAACGCGAGCGAACGATAATGCCAAGCGTCAGATTGAGTATGCGGAAGGGAGCGGTGAAGAAAACGCGATATCGTTAAAACATTTATTTTCACTGTTAATATTTATTTGTAATACAATATTATATATATAGCATATTGTACATAAACTTCCGTCGTTTAAGTAATTTTTTCAATATATCGTATTTCACCTTTTTTGACATTGGGTGGCCCAACATACGGGGACATCGTCGTTGATGTGTGTCACTGTTTCTTGGTTATTCGGGTTCGAACGATCTCCCTCGTCGTCGTCGTCGTCTCTCTCGCGACGACCCGCCTCTTCGTGCGAGTCCAGCCGCGCGATGTCCCTATGCATCCCACGAAGTTTTGTCACGAACAATCTGATCTGCTGGCGAGATTTTTTCGCCAGCAGTCATAATGGCCCTACGCAAAAAAATACAATTAATAAATATAAATAAATATAAATATGAATAATAAATATAAATACTTGTAAATAAATATAAATATACATAAATATAAAATTTATCGTTCGATTATATTGTAAGAAATAATTTCACGTTTGAAAGCGATACTCACGTTTTTTCGAGCATTACGGCGTCATCGTCCACGCGAACGATGAGTTCCAGACAGGGAGGCATCTTTTCCGTTAAGCTCTTCAAGCGCTGCTGCAACTGCCGCAGTGTGTCGCAATAATCCTCAATCTCCCTCGTCAGGGCTGTGATGTGATTATGTAATACATTACACGCGTTTTTTAAATCGTTAAGTTTCTCCATCGTCTTGAGTTCACTCGAAAAGTGAGGATAGACTACGCCCAAGTCTAGTCTGGAGTTCTTATATTTGGTAAAAAAAAGGGTGTTGCGGCAGAAAAATATACTAAGAATAGCATTTAATTGCGTCGAGAAAAATATATGAATAGACGGAAAATACGCATCGAGAAAAATAATTAATGCATTTGTTTTAATCAAACCGACTCATCCGCCGGAATCGTTGACGCAATTTCACGTTGACGTCACTTATCCGCGTTGTCGCTAACGAGCGCGTCATCGCGTAAACGTTCGCAATCAGATCGCGCTCAAACCGCAACGCGCCGTCATCGCGGTTACACCGTCTCTCTCTCTCGCTCTCGACGATGCGGCTCGCGCGCATAATCGCGTTAACCGCGTGTTTTATCGCCGCGGGTTGCATCAATTCCACAATTACGGACGAAAATTACGCGCTCACGTTCGACTACCTGCAGAAATACGGATATCTGTCCAAAGACGTGGACGCAGTTCCGGCTCAAAGACAAAACGACGTTTTTCGCAAAGCCTTCGAGGATCTTTAGAATTACTACGAATTACCCGGCGACGGAACGCCTAACAACGAAACGCTGCAATTTATGAGAAAACCGCGATGCGGTTTCCGAGACATCCTGACACTCGGAACGAAAGCGAGCCTGTCCAAATGGCCGAAGACGCACCTGACGTGGCATTTTCACTTAGCCGACGAGACCGAGCTGAGCACGGCGCGGGCCGCGTTCGATCTGTGGTCGCAGCATTCGGCATTGACGTTCGAACGCTCCAAAACGCCAAATGCCGACATTATAATATCTTGGCGACGCCTACGTCACTATAACACGAATACCAAGGTAAACAGAGCAATGTGCTCGGACAAATTCGACGGCCCCGGAAACGTGCTCGCCCACGCGTCTCTCCCGACGGACCAAGCGGGGTTCGTCTCCGAGGTGCACGTCGACGGGGACGAGCCGTGGCACATTTACGTCAACAAACATCCCGCGGATAAGTTTTCCCTGCATTACACGCTGACGCACGAGATCGGCCACTCTCTCGGATTGGTGCACAACGGACGCAAAACATCGGTGATGTTTGCGATACAGCCGGACCAGCAGTATCCGTTGAAGCTCGACCAAAACGACATCGCCGACATTCAACGTTTGTACGGTGAAAAAATTGTGAACGATCCGCCGCGTCGGACGCCGCCGCCGCCGCCGCCGCCGTCGCCGCCGCCGTCGCCGGACCTGTGCAGCCTCGATCGCGTGAACGGGATATTGATTTTAGAAAATCAAATGTACATTTCGTACAAGCGTTACGTTTGGTCGATCGATCTGGACAGTAGGACGTACAACGGACCTTTAGCCCTCTCGAATCACATGAGTTTTTTTCACGACAATTACACGCGCGTGACCGCCGCCTATCAATCCCCGTCCGGCGATCTCGTGGTGTTCGTAGATAATTTGGTATACTTGGTTCAATATCCGGAATTTAGTCTGCGGCCAGGTTGGCCGAAGACCCTGCAAGAACTCGAATTTTCCGAAAACACGTTGATCAACGGAGCGGTGAACACCCACAGAGGACGTTCCTTTGTGGTGTTCAACGGTAACTCGGTGGGCGAGATAGACGAATGCCACGAAAGCAAGAAAGTTGCCAAATTTACGCCCCTCGAAGTGACGTTTCCCGGAATACCGACCGGCGTGACATCGATCTTCCGCTACATCGACGGTAATCTGTACTTCACCACTCGGACGCAGTTCTACAAATTCAACGAATTTACAAGGACCGTCTCGTCGGCCGGTAAATTCGATCTACGGATGCTGAATATCGTCTGCTCTAAGACCGAACTGCTGCAGCAGTTGCGCGATCTCCTCGATCAAATCGTACGCCTCAACGATAACTCGCTAACGTCGACAGCGAGCGATTATTGGAACAATGACGACACCGGGGTTCGGCTCTCCAATCTCCGCATCCGCCGAAGGAAGTAGACCGCGCAAATTTCCCACACCACGCCACGCGCGACATAAGTCAGATCTTTTCTACTTATACCGACGTGTTCCTCCCAAGGCATCAGTGTCGCGTCGTCGGCCGAATGCGACGCGTCGGAAAGAAATCAGAAAGGAACAATTACCGCGGCGCGAAATGTTCTCAACGTTGGCCGATCCAACCGCGCCGAAGAGTATTTCCTCTACGAAGACGGCGGATTCGGAAGCGAACGACAACGGCAATAAAAAGCGGAGGATCAGTTCAATGGACGATCACCATTATCTTCCTCGTCGCCAGGAGTCGCGTCGCAGCTCTCATCCTCCCACCCACGCGCCCGTCGAGGACGATCGTCGTCGTTATCATCAGGAGTTTTGTTCCAACTTTCGCCCTCCCACCGACCAGACCGTCGAATTGCCCCCTGTGCGCATCCTGACGACGCGTTATCTGCTGACGACGACTGGCTACAAGTGCATAGCCATAGGTATCGCGATTAAATCGCCTTCGTACGTGGATATCGCCCTGGGAAACAAACAAGACAGGGAAATCTCCCTGACGCTCGACATGTGGAAAGGACTGGTCGAGCGCAAACTCGACGTATTGTCGTGCATGGAACGCGTTCTCTCCGACGTAACTCACCCCCCCTCGCCGATGTCGATCGGAGGGATGACGCTGCGATGCGGAGTGATCAACAACGGGCCGATCGTACGTATTGAGCTACCCAACCTGGCTCGCGTGGCGATGGTGCGCAAAACCCTACTTACGCTGTACGATCTCCAATTTTGCGTGGATCGCGTTGTCCGTGCGCTGAGCGCGGCGACCGAGGAAGTCGACGCAAAGTTTTTGCGTTATCGGGAGATAGCCGCCGCTGCGATGAAAATGGAAACTTCGGTTCAGACTGCGATACTGAAGAGCAATTTCTTCGATCCTGACAACATCGTCGACTGCGAGATAGCCGCGCTTTGTTTCTAATCCTTATAACGATGTCGCGTCTACAAAATGTATATATTCGCACGAGCGAAACAATGTAAACGCGCTTGTATTATTTTTTGAATAAATAAAAAACTATATGCGTATCTCATCTGTGCGCTTTGTCTTTCCGTTTCTTTCCTTTTCCCAAATCCGTATACCCATCTCCGCGCGACCGCGCTTACCCCCCGCGGTCGCGACGCGGATCGAAACGACCTTTGGTCCGAGAGTAAAAAAGAAAAAAACACGACGACGACGACGACGAAGACGGGCGCGCGAGATCCCCTCGCGAAACGAACCACCTCGAACGCGTCGTTCTCCCCACCCCCCGAAACGTCCAGAAGAACGACCTCGAACGAGTTCGAACGAGTTCAGACGCGCCCAAACGCGCGCGAGCGACGACGCCGAAAAAGCAAAAAAAACAAACAAAAAATATATTGGTCCCCGCGATTCTCCAAAACGTTTGGTAACGGCGCGAGCGCCGCTCCGAGCGCCTTCACGGAAAACAAACGCGCGCAAGCGACAACGACAAATAAAGAGAAAATAACCAAACAAACAATACATATATTTGGCCCGCGATTGTCCCCCAAAACGATCGGTAACGGCGCGAGCGCCGTTCCGAGCGCCCCCTCGGAGAACGCCCCAAATCCCCGCAACGAACTCCCGTTGGCGGCCCTGCCCCGCGCCGAACCCCCGTTGGCAGCCCTGCCACACCCAACCTTACGTAAAGTGTTCTTCTCGCGTCGCGCTCCCCCTCTCGCCCAGTTTTCTCTTCCCCCCGCATAGACCCCCCTCCGGTGACCCTTAACACCGTCCCTCGACCCCCTCGCCCACCGCTTACTCCGCTCCCCCTACGGCAGCGAAGCCCCCCCCCGGCCCGCTAACTGCAACCCGAGATCCCTGAGCTCGGAGTACCCATTGCTATACTACTAGTATAGGTACTTACCGATCGCAAAAGTATTTCCGATTATGGTGCGTGCTCAATTGCGAGCTCACGAGAATAGATTTTTAATCCACGCGAAATGTCCAACATTGTTGTCTTGCGGATCCTGCACGTACAGCAAATTCACGTGTTTATGACTCGTGCGGTCGGTAAGCCGTATTGGAAAAACTTTTGAATTCTTCTGTCTCTTGATGGTATAGATATTGTCGGATATATTGTTGAGTTGTTCGAACTGTTTAATTTGACTCAACGTCATTGGGAACTCAATGTCTCGTAAATTCATTACCGTTGAATAATGTGGGTATGATGATTCCAGATCTAAATATCTTTCAGCTGGATGCAGAGCAGCCGTCACGGCCCACGCAAAACACGCATTGTCCATAGACCTCACATTGATCACCGCTCTCTTCGTTTTAATGTTTTTCGGCAATTTCAAGTGACACCCCGCGCGCAAAGGATTGTACCTATTGACGTTCACCGTCAAATTGAAGATTCGAGTCAACGCCCACCCACTGTCGCGTTCCTGGAACTTCTCGAGTTTCGCTAATGTGGGCTCGATAACGTATCGCTCGTACCACTCGCGCAAGTGCGATGTACTACAGAATTCTATGTAATTTGTACATATACTTTTATTGGCACGTTTATTACCCAACACAAACTCCCCGTTGAACGCGGTGTTCACTTTGACACAGTTATGTATTATTATAATGTCTCGTACTCGCTTGCACTTTACGCTGCAGGCATCTTTCAAAAACTGTCACGATTTTATATGGTCTGTATTAATTACCGCACCGGTCATTATTCGCGTTTCAAACGCGGCATCGATTTCTCGCCATACGAGTTCTGCCGCGCGCGTATCGCCACTGTTACCGGCGTTGCATAATTATCACCGCTGTGGATAAATTGTCTTTCCAATGGCAACTTTACACCCTCGAGTCGCGCTATTCTGGCAACCAACGATTGCCTCTGCCCGATCGTTGGATTGTTGGAGAGCCGATGACGTTTGGTACTACTGCGTGTCTTGAGCTGCTCGACGAATTCCGCGCATTGCAGCGCCCATGTGAAAAATTCACCCACGGTAGCTACTTAGTCGGACAGCTCCAATAAATCGCGTTCAGTTTGCTCGAATTGATCCACGTTTGATTACTTTCGCACTATTTTTTTATTATATTGTTTTACAGCATTTGCACGTGATAACGTGTTTAACCACACGATAAATCTCGATACTTTTCAACCGATGTATCGCTGTCAAATCTTACTACTGCGGCATTGCGGCTCGATGCGCTTTATTTCTCGTTATATATCTTTTGCCCTTTCTCTCGCTCCAATTGAATCTTGAAAGATCATTTCTTCTTTTGTTTTACGTACTGCGTCGTAAAAAAATAGCGTGAAATTGTTTAGTCTACGCGATAACACCCCCTTTTCCTAGAAAACATTTGTTTACGACGAACGTGTCCCGACAGGTTCAATGCGGGTCGAACATCGTCCCGATGACGTCATTTCTTCCTTTCTTTTTTACGTACTGCGTAGATAGAGCAGTTCTCCGATATTGCGTCCACTGTGACGAATCCCAAGGGAGCGTCGAATGTAATATACGCTAGCAATGCGTTCAATACGAATCAGCTCATCGATTGTAAGCTCGTAGTTTTAGTTTTTTAGCACGTAAGATATATTATGTAAAAGAAGTTAAATAAACAGGCTTTTTTTTACACCTAAATGAACGATGAAATTTCTTTGCGTGCATGTCCATCCCTACCTATATTTTATCAAATGTTGTTTACGACAGCCATGTTCCAACAGGTTCGATGCGTTATCGAATCGATCATCGTCGATGACGTCATTTCTTCTTTTGTCTTTTACGTGCTGCGTAGATAGATTGTTTAGCGAATTTGTTTAGTTTACGCAATAACCACACCCTCCTTTTCCTACAAAATGTTGTTTATGACAAACATGTCCCGACAGGTTCGATGCGTTAACGACAAAACACGCTCCTACGAAGTGCGCTATCGAGTTAGTCTTACCCATTGTGCGCCGCCTAGCGGTGTTGTTGCGAACGTACCCCGCGGCGCAACCGCGACCGTGAGCGACCGGCGCGACGCTCACCCCCACGTGGATCCCGCGGACCTCCCACGCGGACCTCGCGAACGCGAATGCGGACCTCCCACGCGGCGATCGCGAACGCAGACTTCCCCTCCCGCGGACCCCGCGGCGCGGGTGAGTCATTCCGGTGACTGATTTTGGTGGTATGTCAAGGTTAACCCCCTCCCCTTCCCCTACCCCCGCGTAATCCAATATTTTAAAAATTCGATATTCTTGAAATCCGATACCCTTGTGTAACCCGATACTTTTGTGTAACCCGATACCCCGTCCCCTCCCCTCTCCAACCCCTCGTGTTATCTCCTTGTAATTTGATACCCTTGTGTAACCCGATACCCCTCCCCCTCCCCCTCCCTTTCACTCCCCGTGAAAGCCGATACTCCCCTCCCTCACCTCCCTTAGAACTCCCTGGTTAGAACGCCCATAGGTTAACTACTA
The DNA here is from genome assembly GCF_048541705.1 of Temnothorax americanus. NCBI lineage: Eukaryota > Metazoa > Arthropoda > Insecta > Hymenoptera > Formicidae > Temnothorax > Temnothorax americanus. The sequence continues at coordinate 78,477 of NW_027509262.1, forward strand.
AGGCTTAAGGGGATGCTGGAATCGCAGACGAACTCGATCAGCGTCGATAAAGAAGTGCTCACCGATTCTTACACATACATACAGAGCGCAGGCAAACTCGATCAGCGTCGATAAAAAAATGCTCACCGATTTTTACACATACATACAGAGCGCGAGACGCGTTACATGTGCATATGAAATTTTCTAACAGACTTTTCTCTTATACTAAAGCTCGCAGTTCATTTCTGCATGCACAGGATTCTTCTTTATTGTATTCCCGAGGGTGATGTATACTTATTTTATACGTACAATATCTACATTTTTATGTGCAGCAAATGTTGTCACGTTATACATATAATTTTTTTATTTTTTTTGTTTTTGATGTAAAATCAACGCTAGCACCCTCTTTTTAGGCGTTTTTAGGCGTACTTTAATTCTGTAAAAAAAATTTTCAATTCCGTAAAGCCAATTCAAAGTTTAGTAGACTGCTCAAAAAAATGTCGGTAATTCTTGCCACTCTAGCATCCTCTTAAGGGGATACTATAGTGGCAGTCGTTACCGACATTTTGTTTAAAAAGGAAAAGAATTCGCTTGTTAAACATAAAGAAAGATTAGTAAAAGATTTAAATGAATTGATTCCGTAAACACACCCCCGCGAGGGACGAGCTCTGCACGCAACCGAAGAACGGTCACACAGGCCGCATTGCAAATGGGAGTTAGTAGAAGTCTGGGCTCCGTAGCAATAACATGTTTTTCTAAAGCTGTAATAAAGCGATTGAACCGTCTAAGCTTAGATTTATACGAACGATCCAAGTAAGAGATCGACAGAATATAATTAACGATCCAAGTAAGAGATCGACGGCATTGTACTGACAACGAGACAAACTATACTATCGATATTGGGTAATGATCAAAGTAAGAGATCTAACGCATAGTTCGGACATCACGCTGAGAACCATAACCTAGGGTAACGTATGGCCGGAAGGAAGTTTTACCTCGACGCCATTCCGAAATAAAGATGGACTCGTCCACGACGGCCATTATGAAAGGTCATCACCTTTCGCAGCTACAACAGTAATTGCTCATCCATGCGAGATGAATTGCACCGAACAAAGTAAACTAGAGATATCTGTATTTTAACCATAGATCATCTGATTGAGTAATTCGACGACTGTAATATTATTACAGCCTTTAATCGATCTTTGGTTGTAGAAATCTCTTCGATGAGAATCTCATTTACTCAAACGGAAAGAATTCCTGAACCAATTCGTGCGTTTAGTTGTTTATATTGAAACGTATTAGATTTCTTAAAGGACTTTACCTAATACAAAAACTCGAGCCATTAATATCTTTGTGCAAAAGCCATCATGTAATACTTCCATATTTAACGTTAATAGCATGCGTAATTCATACGATTCTGTGTATGTTTGAGTCCGATTATAGAATTAAGTATTCTTTTATACTAACTTAAGTATATACTGTCACGGCTTTTTGCACTCCCGGACAGCGCCAGGACGTGTGCCGGATCAAAAGGGGACAAGGAAAGAAAGGTGACAGGCCTCTCCGACGATTCCCTCGCACCTCCGACACTTCCGCGAAACGAATTTGCTGTTGGGCGCCAGACGCATAAATTCACGTCTGCGAAATCGCGAAGGAAAACAAGACGAGACACGAGACGAAACGTGCGGATGTGCGAAGAATCGGCTAGCTCGACCTAAGGGCTGGGGCAGGGGTGATGAAGGGCGGCGCAATATTCGGCGGGGTGACACACCATAAATAAGGCCACGAGCTCAAGCAATTAACAAATCAAAATAACATTTATTCTTTAGTAATTCGCGCGTGAAACAATAAAGGCCGATTCGGCTTCGGTCAATCAGACACATCATATAATCAATCACGCGAGCGTCAGAAATGAAACAAAAATGAAATAATGATAGCGCAGACGCCAGAATGAACGAAGTGCTACGTTATCGTATAGTAAACGCGCAAAAGGCGCTGCGATTAGATTAGAGAAATACAGTAGGATGAAACTTACAATTAATATGGAACATTGACAGTAAACACGAAATAATCAAGGAAATAGAAAATAAGATCTCGCAGGAAAGATCACGAGAAGACGATACTTCACGCTCGGAGCGCGTGAGCGCAACGCCGGGAGTCGCACGAGAACTTTGTCGCCAATTATCTTAAGCCTAACGCAAGTCATTCGGGGAAATACACTACTCTGTCTTCGGTGATTTGCGTACCGCGCAGAATAATACACCGAGATACTCGAAATAGCGCGGAATTCTGGAACGAATGCCAGAAAAACTAAGCGAATCTACCGCGAGTAATAATCACACGCAATCACGACGGCACGGAGCCTATCGCGAGAACGGAGTAAATCACGCGAATAACGCCGTCGTCACAAGGTGCGGAAATTCGCGCCCAGGGACGAGCCAAAGAGGCGACGACGAGATCTCCAGAGGCCAAAAATTTATATCATTTCCGCGTTTTGACTACTGTTTTATTTTCATATGTAAATTGTAATGCGCGCGGCGCCGTACCCACACCACGGCGAATCTTCGAGGGAGTGCCGATAACGAGAGGGGTCCGGGAGGACCAAGGACCAAGGAGGGGTGGCGAGAGCGGAAACTACAGGATCACGGGCGGCGAGAACAACGCGGCAGACGTGCGGTGAATGAGGCAGCGATGGACAAGGCCGCCGATAGCGGGGGCCCAGGCACCTGGGGAAAACCCGGCCTCAGCAAATTACCTCCACGCAATACACCGCCCCAAGGTCAAACCGGAGGCACACCGGCCAGAACAAAGTCCAGTCCACTGCCCAGGGACAAATTGAAGGAGTCGCTACGCCGCCGAGGGACCGTTGCGCGCCCCCGAAGGATCCCCGTGCGACGATCCTGCGTTACGATACCGCGCGAGCTTGCAAGCTCGTTCCCAATTGGTCGGCGCGCCCCTACAGAAGGGGGTGCCACATCGATTCCGCGATCGAGCGGATTTAACGAGACACTCTCTGGTCGTCCGTCGGCGAGTTCGAACGTTAACTTTTTTAGCTCCGCGATAACCACCCCGAATCGGGTATCCGTTTGATCCTGCGACGACCGATAGCACGAGGTGAGGGCGAGGAGCCCGAGACGAAGGCATCGCATCGGTAAGGTTGCCTGCAAATAATATTGAGATGTAAAGCCACGACGCCGCCCTCCGGTGCGCGCTCTCGTCCGGGAAAAACGTTTGTAATATCGCGACACGTACGGTTCCTTGAAACCGAGTATCGAATGGCGATCGAAAGCGAGAGCGAAGGATCTCGGGATGGTATCGTGGCCGTGGAATCGCGATAAAGACGTGATAGCGAGCCTCTGAAGATCGCGATAGATTTGTTGGCGAAATCCGGTAATGCGAATCCGTTTTCGTGTAATGTCCGCGTTCGTGGTTGCGTCTCGCGCACACGGTGTTCACGGCGTATCGGATTACCAACTATTACTTAGGTTGGAATGTCGTCCGCGTCGGCACATCAATCGCGTTAACATGCCGTTTATGTAGGCTGATTGCCTTAGGAGATTATTCGTGTTAGGATAGTTATGTTTGGATGCGTTGTTTCGGTAATTGCGTGTAAGAACTAGTCGTGCTGGCTGGAGATCGTTATTCGCGTGAGTTACTCCATTCTTGCGATAGGCTCATTGCCTTCATAATTGCGTGCCATTATGGCTCGCGGTAATTACGTAATTTTCCTCGCGTTCATTCCAATATTTCGCGCTATCCCGAGTATTTCGGCGTATTGTTTTTCGCGTTCGAAAATCACTGAAGGCAGTATTGTATTTCCCCGAATGACTTGCGTTAGGTTTAAGATAATTGGCGACAGAATTCTCGTGCGGCTCTATACGTGGCGTTCACGCGCTCCGAGCGTGACGTACCGTCTCCTCGCGATCTTTTCTGCGAGACCATAGTTTCTATTTTTATGATTATTTCGCGTTTACTGTCGATGTTCCCTGTCAATCATAAGTTTCATTCTACTGTAATTCTTTAATCTAATCTCAGCGCATTCTGCGCGTACTTCATTCGTTTTGGCGTCCGCGCTATCATTATTTTATTTGTTTCCTTTCTCACGCTCGCGTAATGGATTATATGATTTGTCTGATTGACCGAAGCCGAATCGGCCTTTACTGTTTCACGCGCAAATTACTAAAGAATAAATGTTATTTTGAATTGTTAATTGCTTGAGGTCGTGGCCTTATTTATGGCGTGTTACCCCGCCGAATATCGCGCCGCCCTTCATCACCCCCGCCCCAGCCCTTAGGTCGAGCTAGCCGATTCCTCGCACATCCGCACGTTTCGCTTTGCGTCTCGTTTTGGTTTTCTTTTGCAATTTCGAGGACGCGCATTGACGCGTCTGGCGCCCAACGGTAAATTCCTTTCGCGAAGTGTCGGAGGTGCGAGGGAATTGTCGGAGAGGCCTGTCATCCCGCTCTCCTCGTCCCCTTTTGATCCGGCACACGTCCCGAAGCGGTCCGGGAGTGAAAATGTCGTGACAGTACATATTCACCGCCTCCGCGATCACCTCGATGTATTCACGTTAATTGAATAAACTTTATTACGTTTTTGTTATATTTTAACCGAGTCTTGTGTCTTTCTCCGCGCCTACTCCGAACCCTGACCAGCCGCGAGCTAGATTCGCGCTTCGAAATCTAGGTTGTTTTAGAACTAACAATAAGATTGAAAGCTTAGAAAGAAAGTTTATTATATTTAACTTTTATATGTGCAAAAGCATATTCAGGTTGATAGAATAAGCAGTATTGCGTGCAGCGAAAGATGGCGCAGCAATCAAACAAGAACAGATGCCTCTCGTTAGACAAGGACAGATATAGATATATAACATAGAAAACAGGACTATAAATGTTGACATTATCGACATCGAGGAAGTTCGGCCTTCGCTATAGGATCCCCTTAATTCACTTAGTTTATCATGATTCGGATTTTGACACAGGTCCGGGGTTGATCAGCACGATGGAAAAAAGAGGAAGGAGTGATGGACGGTGGTTGGTGTCTGAGGACGGATAGTAGACTTTGCAGTGGTAGTTCCATAGGGGTTGGTGCCAACCTCCCATTCCTCACTCCTTAAAAAAAAAGTTTAAAAATTTTGAATTTTAAATAAAGCTTAATTATACTTAGTTTGTGATAAATCGGATTTTAGTTTACGTCTAGGGTGGTTACTTCACTCCTGTATGCTGTATGCAATATTCAACGCTTGAGCTTGTTACAAGTTAGGGAGCGGTCGGGGAGAATTGGCACCATAAAGCCAGACCCAATGCCCTTGGACTCATTCCTCTAACCCTCTTCGTTTGAAAGTTAATTTTTAAAGTTAAAGGTTGAAGGGGGTTGAAAATAAAAAATGTTTCGATTGAAATGAGATAAAATTCTGAGGATAGGGCTTCATGTAGCTGACAAAAAAGGTCCTGCTATAAACTCATCTTCTAAAATTAATATTTAAAAAATTATAGAATTTAAAAAAATAAAAAATTTACGAAAAAATTTTTTGTTAAATTTTGATAGTAACTTTTTATGATTCGGATTTTTATTTAAATTCCGAATGGCTAACTTACTCGAAAACAGAATGCTAAAATGTTTGGGCTTGTTACGAGCGAGAGAGTGATCAAAGAAAGTTGATGACACCTGAGGCAGCACGGTCCATAAGCAAAAACATAATAAGTTAGTGAAAGAGATTAAAAAAATATTTATTAGAAACATTGTATTATATTTGTTTAATAATGCAACTATGTTGCATTATTAACGAATGATGAACTATGATATTATGTTCCGTATTGAGTAAGGGAGTGATAAATATAAAAATAAATAATTAATTACAAAATTGCGATGCAACTAAACCCTTTTCAATTTCTGCACCTTTCATTACGTTATTTATTGTATTTTATATCTTCTCATTTTATATTATGTTGTTGTATTTCATACATTTTAAATGTCTTTTGCATCCTATATTAAGTCTACAGCAATTTTGAGACATAGTTTATAAAATATTGTACTTATTATCCTTTAAATTCAATTTTACGCACAAAATATATATCTTGCAAAATATTACTTACTCTAATAAATATACTTGGAATAATACTTTGATTTTACTTCTTTTTCATACTATTATATTTATTGTTTTTGTGTTTTGTAAATAATATTACTTGTTTTAATAAATATACTTGGAATAATACTTTGATTTCACTTCTTTTTTATGCCATTATATTTATTTTTTTTGTGTTTTTTAAATAAATATTTTTATTATTTGTCTAATATTATTTAAAAAATTATTTTGTTTAAAATATACTTGGCGTTTTTTTTACATTTTTAATGTCTTTTTTTAGATAAATAATTAATTCTATTATAGTCGATTATTTGCATAGTGCTTACAGCAGTGCGATGACGCGACGCTGCAAGTATCGCATTGAAACATCGGCTTTAAAAAAGCAAAAGGTACTCAAAACAACCTCCGTTCTGGATACTCTTTTACTTCGACAAAGATTGTTAAAAGAAATATATGTTTTGTTTAATTCTTTCAGTTGCAGAACCTTTTATTGAAAAGAATATAAATGTCCCCATGGCCGACCATGTTCCCTCTACCGCCTTTTTGACGTGAAACGTTGTTTACGAGGCTGCTGATTCAACAACACGTTTATTAGTGCAGTGGAAAAACTCAGGAATTTGTGCAGTACAAAAGAATTATAACGTGCAGAGTAAGTACAATAGTTAAATATATTTTTTTTTTCGTATTTCTTGCCGAACGTCACCATCCACGCGTATTCTTAAGAGTGAGGTTAGGAATTGTCGGTCGCCTAAATAGTCCGTATTTTGTTCAAAATTCTTTTGTAAGGAATAATCCGAGCGCTAAATGGTTTGTTACAATTTGATTGCCATATTCGAAAAAAAAAATTAGTCAAAAACTGTCATTTTTTTTATTTATTTGATGGTCGAGGTTAGACACAGCAAAACGCCTGCATGTCCCCAGTAAGTACCGTACACGTAAACGTCAGTATATTGTCGAACACAAAAATTCCGACCGTTGTGACTTATTCTCAAGAGTGGTAGGCATATCATGCAGCGAAAGCATTAGAAAAAATTAAGAAGAACAATGATATCGAAGAAAGAAAAAGAAGTCGCGAATTAGCTAGTATTAACAAAAAAAAGAAGCCAAAGAGAAGATCGAAGCTGAAAAAGAAAGGAAACGCTTGGAACGAGAAGAAAAAGCGAGGAAAAAACAAGAGCAGTTAAAGAAAAAAAATGTCAAAGTAAAGAAAGTTAGTTAATATAACTATGTAACATTCATCTGGTTGCAATGCATCTACTTTTAATATATATCTATTAAATAGCATACATTAATTATATCTATTGTATATTGTGGAGATCTTATAAATAAATGTAATATGCATAGTATACGAACGAAAAGCATTTTGAGATATTATGTTACGATTATATATATAACCGTTCAGTATATATTCCTTATTCTTTACATATCTACTCATCTATGAATTCTCTTTATCGTTCAAGTCAGCGATAACCTCTTTGATATTGATTGTTTGATATCATCAAATTAAAATAGAATACCTATTTTCATGATTTATGTATATTTTTTATGTTTATCATTGATTTATGTTCATTTTTATGTTTACTTTTCGTTTAAAACCTCCGCCTCGCATGCTCTGAAAAAAGGTGATCGGTAATGGGGACATGTCCGGTCGGAATTGGACACAGCTGGTCGGTAGAGAGGACACGCACTAGTGCGCCTTTATTCTTCTCTATCTAGAAAAATATTTGACGGAATGGATTGAGCCTACGATTTTTGGAAAGTGCATGGATGAAGCTATCCACCAGTATGAAACTCTTTATCGAATTTATTTTTGTTACGCTTGACAACGCCATTCTTTTGTTGGGTCGACCTTATAGGTGTCGGCCATAGGGACATTTACCTAGCACGGTAGTGTCTCGCGCCAAGTATAGCGCAGCGCGAGACCACCGAGCCTCTTTTACGCCGAGACGATTTTTCGATCGACTTTTAACTTGGCCCGATGGATAGCTTAGGTTCGATTTGTATAAAAAAAGTGTTTTTATTTGTCCTATGAGCGGAGATATCGCGATGCAAAATCTAATTACGGTGAATTTGAGATTAAGATACACCGTTTCCTTCTTCTCCGTCGTACTTGTTGGCATGTAATGAAGTGCAAGGACGAGAGTAAAAAAATTTACAGTTTACTCTTTCGACGACGGCGGCGCTCGCAAGCTAATAATAGTGCAGTGCAGTGTATAGCGTAGTGCAGTGTGCAGTCAAGTCAAGTGCAGTATGTGACAGTGCAAGACGCGCAATGCGCGCGACATTGAAAAAACTTAGGTTAGTAACGAGGTGACCGCTCAGTTGCTTCTGCCAGTTTTAATAATGATATTGTGGTTGTGCAAAAAAATAACTAATTAAGACCCGGTTGTACCAACGTCACATTTAACTTAATTAGCTTAACTTACTCTTCATCTCTTTCTAAGAGGTTAGTTAAAAAGAGAAACAAAGTGAATAATCTACGATTAAATATTATGTGACGTTGGTGCAATCGGGCTTAAATAGTATGTATTATATTTATTTACAGTTACTGTGGTATAATTATCTTTGACAACGTGTGACTCAATTAAAAGGCGCTGTATTATATGAAGATGCTAATAATGCGTTTGAACGAGTTTTAGTATTTATGCATAAAATGCCACGCATATGGATGGATTATTATATACTGATAACTGAACAATGTTTTTATATAACACAGACACGTCAAGTGTTTGATCGATCTCTTAGAGCACTTCCTATCACGCAACATCATCGTATATGACCATTATATATTCATTTTTTAAAGAAACACAATGTTTACGAGACTGTTGTTAGAGAGTTTTCAGAAGATATTTATTAAAGGTATGCGATATGTATGTAAGTGTTTATTGCGTTTCCCCGCAGGGCTTACAAGGCGTTTTTTACTGAGGAACGTACCCAAACCTCTTACATAATTTTATCCCCTCCTGATCATTTACGACCTCACAAAACTTTTACTCCCCTCCCCGTATTCCCTTTCTCCCCTCTTCCTCTTCTTCTTCTTCCGCTTCCTCTGCGACTTGTCTTTCCGCCCTCCTTCTTCCCGTCCTGCTCGTCCCTATTCGGTCCATTTTCTGTACCTCCCCTCTTTCTCTTCGTCGGATTCCATGAGCAGCTTTTCCTCCAGCCCTTTTAAAATTTCTTCCTCCTCTGACCTTCCTACTTTCCTACGCACATCTCTCTTCTCTTAAAGGTATGCGACAATGTAAATAATATTTTTGTATTTACTGTTTAGGGTAAACCAGCCAGTGAATGAACAAATAAGGGGTGTCTCCTATTCATTATAGAGACGTGAAATAAAATTATTATCCGTATCACTTTCAGCATCGATGTAGTTGATTCAATATATCATACTGATTATTTAAAAAAATATTAAAGGTGCTTTCAGAATAAAACATTTAGAAAATAAATGAAAAAGTGACAAAAGGACCGATATACCAGTGAATGAACAGAATTGCTAGTAAATGAACGGCTGCTTACCAGTGAATGAACATATGTATTTCATGTAGATACATACCTACTAATGTATATAAATCTTAATAATTAAAGTTAAATATTATATTTTAACAATCACAGTTATTTTTGCACTGGAATAATACTATAAAGCATATAAACCTATGTATTATAAAGCTAATCTAACATAACCTAACCTAACATAAAACTTTTTTGGCTTCTTAACTCTTGACAATAGTTTTATCTCGAATCGGGGATGATTAAAGTAACTTTACTTCTTTTCAGTCTCAGAATTAATAAATTTCTTTTTCTTTGACGTAGACTTACTAATTACTCTTTTTTTATTTTTTGGAATAATTTGATCAACATATTTACAGCAGTATCTTCTGTAGTTATTGAATCATATGTATAATAGCTATAGAGACGTTTTTTTTTAATTAAAAATGTCAAAAATTAAAAATTTCAAGTTAATTTATCTAGATTACTATTATTACTATCTAGATACTACCTAATTACCAAAATAGAGCCCGCACATGTTCATTCACTGGGAAAAGGTTAGAAAATCACACCAGTGAATAGACATCATTATATTTAGCGTATTTTTACAAATTTACAGAAAAATGTTTGACAAAATAAAATATTGATTCTATCTTTACTTATATGATGCAATAATTACCTTCGAAAATCAAATATAACGCTTATTCAAACGTAAAATCGCAACCTCTTCAAAATTAACCTCTTATTAGCTTGCACGTCATAAGCATAAAAATATTTCTCCTTAAGTTGACACTTTGTTTATAACCGTGACATTGATCTCAATGCCACCCGTTAATTTTTCTCTTAATTTTCATCACAAAATCATTTATCTTTGACCCATAATTTTTTTCATATTTAAAATATAAGTGATTTTGTTCATTCACTGGACCCCGTTCATTCGCTGGCTGGTTTACCCTATATACTGATATAAATTCCTGCAAAAATATCATGCTCATTTTTTTAAAAGTATGCAATAATGTAAATAATATTTGTATTTACTGCTTATATTTATATAAATTCCTGCAAAAATATCTTGTTTTCATATTGTTAAATTGCAATTACAAAAGACGATGGGGGTGGCGGTGGGATTTTTATTTTATTATAATAAAACAGACCATCAAATTTTAATAACTAAACGCCAATACGGTCCGCGCTTGATGTAAGTAGCCTAATTGATATCTCTATGTAGTACATATGCATTTGGCGCATATGTATTTTTCAAAATTAAGCTGTGTTTTAAGTCTGGCAAACCAAGCTACGCATAGCTACGATAATTTGGAAAAATACCTAGGCGGAATGCATATGTTCTATATAGAGATATCAGTTAGTTAGGCTACTTACATCAAGCGCGGACCGTATTGGCTTTTAATTTTTAAGACGATGGGGGTGGTAGTGGAATTTTTATTTTTATACAAATAAATACTACTAAAGTTATTTTTACGTGCATGCGTGTGTGTGTCTCTCTCTTTCTCTCTCTTGTGCGTGTATGTTTGTGTATATAAAATTAAGTATATTGTTTGTTTGATTACGCTGAGTTGTATTTGTATTCTATGTCGCAAAATATATGTTATAAATATGTACTGCTTAATGCTTATGAAGGTTGAAGCAATCCAGTTGAGTCAATTGACGGTTTAGAAAAAAGTTTTTTATTAGGTCATTAAAAAATCTGTATTAGGTATCATTTTATTCTCCATACGCTGCTATTGCATAAAACGTATAGTAAAAGTATCATATTATGCATCTTTATATTTTAATTAGCTAAAAACGAAACACTTTTTTGCCAATGCCAACTTGAAAACTTGTGGTATTGCTAATTATTTCAATATAAAAATGGCATGAATATATGTTTTGCCGTTGATAGAATGAAATAATGATTCTTACTGGTAGCTCCTTTGACAATTATATAAGCTATCGATTTTTTAATAACTTTCCGTCGATTATATTAAATACGATTGAAACTTGGCCAACGTTTCACTTTTATGGGGTTGGTAGCAGTACTCGCCTCCGTGTTGAGCCACGTAAAGGCAGTTGCTAAACGTAAACATGTCGGTGAATTTTCTATCATTCTGGATAAGGTTAGGTGCCCGCGATTTGGCTATACCCAAATCCTGTCGGTATGTGCACGTTTTTGGTTCTCTTCCGTGCTGTGTCTACTATTTTGTGGTAATGTCAACGATTTTTGGGTTCTCTTTTATGTTATGTTCACAATTTTTTGGTTTTCTTCCGTTAGATTCATGATTTTTTGTTTTTATTTCCAAAGAGAATAAAAAAATCGTGGACATAGCACGGAAGAGAACCACAAAAATGTGCACATACCGACAGGATTCGGGTAGAGCCAAAACGCGGGCGACGCTGCATTGCCACATCTACCTACTCGCGAACTATCAACTGCTATTTCAGTCTAATTTCGATCGCTTTAACTTGTAATATATTTGTTATTAGATGGTGAATACGTGTTTTCTTGCGTTCTAAATGTCATAGTAGCTTTATTTTTTCTTACAGAAATTATAATATAACCAAATTCCGCGTTACCTAACTCAACCCAAGTATATGTATCTTTTTAAATAAATGTTTCTTTGATTGATCTTTAAATAAATTTTTAAATTGCGTTAATCAGAAAGAAAAGATACAATCACAAAATTTTTAATCCAACACAGAAATACAAGGTATTTAAATGCAAAGATGTGTTAATCGCAAAGATTAAAAACTGTTAAAGAAGTAACAATAAAAAATGCAAATATTTTATTGAAATAAAAAAAAAATTTTTATACAAAAACTTGGCGCTGCTAGACCTCGAAATACAATAAGGTACTACAATTTCAAGTGAATAAAGAAAACAATGTATAGGAATATTGTATAAATGATACAGCTTACAATAAAATATAACATAAGTATTTCTAAGGCCTACTTTCGCAATTGTTGGTTAATTTTTAACCTTGAATTAACTTACTCTTTGTCTCTTTCGAACTATCCTCCTAGAAAAATACAAATTAAAAGTTAAATGACGTTTATGAAAATATGTTCATGACGTGTATTTCTAAGATGTACGTTAATTTTCAAAGCGTATATAAAGGAGCTGTTGTAATCCAAAATGTAAGTATATTTCGAGGTCCAGCAGCGCCAAGTTTTTGTACAAAATATTTTTTATTTCAATAAAATATTTGCATTTTTTATTGTTACTTCTTTAACATTTTTGAATCTTTGCGATTAACACATCTTTGCATTTAAATACCTTGTATTTCTGTGTTGGATTAAAAATTTTGTGATTGTATCTTCTCTTTCTGATTAACGCAATTTAAAGATGTATTTAAAGATAAATCAAGAAAACATTTATTTAAAAAAATACATATCACACTTGAGTTGAGTTAGGTAACGGAATTTGGTTATATTATAATGGCTGTAAGGAAAAATGAAGCTATTATGACTTGTGTAAGAAGACACTTAAATACAAAGATATTTTTTAAAAATAATGTGCAACAAGTTATTTTCCGAAGAAATATATAATCATTTTGTAATTGGTGCAATTTATAGATTTCATTCATTTTTGTGAAAATTATAATTTCTTTGAGGAAAAATAAAGCTATTATGACTTGTGTAAGAAGACACTTAAATACAAAGATATTTTTTAAAAATAATACAACAGTTATTTTCCAAAGAATATATATTCATTTTATAATTAACGCAATTTATAGATATCACTTATTTTTGTGAAAATACAAACATACCACATCAGTTTTTTTAGGTACAAAGATACCTCATCGGTTTTTTTAGATAACCACTTTCTTCGAGCTAACATGCTGCGTGTATACTTGGCGCCTTTTTTGCCTTTTTTTAAAAAGGTAATTTTGTTGTGATTGTAGATTACTTTATAAACATAGTTGAATCCTAAATATATTAATATTATTCCGAGTATTATTCCGTGAACGCTCGGCACTTTGTTTTGATGACGCTTGAATCAAAATAGTAGACATATAAATTCATGGCAGTATGGCATCAAAGATAGTGGCGCATTTGCCACTATAATATTATAGCATAACGATTATAACGATTATAACGATTATAACGATTCGAGCTTGTGATTATTTTTTAAATGCGGTATTAACGCATGATTTATGCACATATACGTCAGTTGGACTTTCACCTCGACTTTCACACAACATGCACGAGTGGCACAATGGGACACACATGCGTGTGGCCGAAAACCAAGGTTATCGTTGGTTCGTGGTACTGGATTGCCCAACCAATTTCAACCCCAGATGATGGGGACGCCAGGCCGGCTCACGCCGGCCGATACGTCGAATACGATAGTCCGAGAGTTTCATCCAGCCCAGTCCGGCAGCTGCCCTATCCCGGAGATTAATCGTTTTAGCTGTCATGTTAAATTTAGCGCTAACACAAATTGCCTCGCTCGTTGTAATGTCACCGTGTAGACAGACGTATTAAACCGACAATTATAAAACGCATCGATCCGACTTCACGTCGATTAAAAAGCGATAAGGTAATATGTAGACGTCAGACACCGTGATCTCTGCGATCAGTATTTACGATATCAGGCGTACAAAAATATGTTTCTCGAAAGGAAAATTTTATCTAAAGCGTAATAAAAACACAATCTTTTTGTTTTTATTTCAACGTGTTATAAGCGGATGGATAAATGTATACTCGATAGTTTTCTAATCAATAACGCTCAGTCACGATATCATATTAAATCAGTATCGATGTATTCGATTTCATATATTTAAGAAAATCAATAAATATTATAACTAAATTGTACAGATAGTTATTACTATCGTAGAGACGGAAAATATTTCGCGTTATTGTAGCGTGTTTTACCTTACATTATATTGTTGTATCGCACCTTACGAGATTTTTAATTTTACCATAAATTATTAATAAAATTTTTATACAAATTTTTTAATACAAATTATCTACATGAGGTCGAAATGAGATCAAAAGACTTATTTTGGAAGATGTACGCAATTAGCACGCAGTTAGCATGCGTTGTAGAAAATCGAACTATCGAACGGATATCTACTTGGCCTGTAATGATCAGATCATGTAATCCTCTTACAATATTCAGGTACATGTAATCCTCTTTCGGCTTTTAACGTTCTTATTCGTATTTATTGAAACGAATTAGAGAAGTGTTAGATCTGGTAAATGTCATTTTTAAACTTAACATCAAACTCATCAAACGCGTAGTCGGATTGACTGCAAATGATAGACTTTACAAGAACTCTGTCCTTGCTTCAAAAGTATTCAAAAGGCAGTTCTTATAATTAAGACATCCGGAAACTTTATATGAAAGTGGATAGAAAGCAAATTCGAGAAGATTTTTATGTTTTAATTATATTTACATAATAAACGCGCAAAACGATATAGTATATGTATCGTTGTATGTATATTATATATCTGTACAGATTGTACAGATATATATATATATATATATATATATATATATATATACAGTGAGGTAAATGCGCCGGGAAGCAAACATGTAGCTAGTAAATGACGGGTGGCCGTTGCATTACGTCACGAATGAAATATTTGTGCGAGTGAGAACGATGGTCTCTCGACGCGGTTAATACGCTTCATCGCGCAAAATCTACTTTGACTCCATAAAAGTCACTGTACGCAAAATTATCGGAAAATCAGTATGCTAGCTTTGTTCGGTAGCATTAAGCGAGATGCACTTTCGATCGAGTTATATCATAATTTTTACCATCACTATTGGCCTCCAACGTTTTCATTTATATCTTTGTTTTTTAAGTAATTTAAACCAGGCACTTAATTGATCTCTTTTCTAAAAATTCAATAAAATGCTAAAAAGAAAATCCGAAATGGCAGTTTTATATACATTATAAGATTGTTTTATCTCAAACCTTCTAAAAATTTCTAAATTTTCTGTTATGAATATAAGTTATAAAAAGTTTTGGATTTTTCTTAATAAATAGAGAAACGAAAGTGGCTTATTGCATTTTTCTATTACAACAATCTGCAACAAAACTTGTATCCATCTATTTGGCATCATGATAATTTAATACGGCTTATTTTAACTGCGTAAAATCGATGTGTTCACACATTGACTTTGGCTTTTTTGAATGGACGACGGATCGATAAGTTGGAAGCACGGATTTGTTCGAAATGGCAAATCCGCAAAAATAAGCTTCCCGCAAGAGCTATATTTATTGTAGCAGTCCGCATGCGTTTATTTCGGAAAAATGTAATCATGATAGGATTTAGTTTGGACGAGTAAATAATACAGTTACACCGCCACTAATTGTAAGAAAAGAATTCTATTCCGATCCATTTAAAACACACTCACGCGATAGACTATCAACAACTAGTGAAAACTTTTAAAATATATTTGGAATAATAATTATATTTAGGACATATACATTGATGTTTAATACGTTGCAGATTGATATAAACTTAAATGAATTCTAATTGTTGCTAATTTGCTTGAAAATCAAAGATTATAGATATTTTATTTTGACAATAGCGCAAGTATCCCAGTTCTTTTTTTTAAGATAAAACTCAGGAATAAGAATCTTTAAATGAATGCGATTAACAAGTCTGATTATTTTGTCGGAAAAGTTATTTTAAACTTATTTTATGTTTTTGTTTTTAATGCTTTTTTACTCATTCAAGTTCTTTCTTAAATAAAAAAGAAAAAGAAAACGCAGTACCACAATTGCAATACTTACATTAAGTTACTTCATCATATAGTTTATCATTATAGCTCCATTAGTTACTAACTTACGCTATCTATTCTATTTATTATTGATGCTGGTGCCGACAAATCCTTTTAGCTGTATCAGCTCTCTCAATATTCTACGGCGCAGCTTCTGAAAGGCTAATGACGGTAACCGTGCTTCTTAGACGAACTAAATAATCACTTAGATTCTCCAGTGAAAAGCTTTTTGCCAAGAACATCACGTCAAATCATAAGATCCTGTATAATGATGACATATTTGTTAATTCAATGTCTATTAAGGTTTTGATTAAAATAAGTAAATGATTAATGTCTATTTATACCAATGTAGGTTAACTTTAATCTCAGTTTAATTTACTTTTTATCTTTTTCTAACTCTTAGAACTAGAAAACTTTTAGAACTAGAAAAGATGAAAGGGGTAAGTTAAACCAAGATTAAAATTAATCTGCGTTGATAGAAAGGGGTATAAAACAAGTGATTATAATCGATTAATTTAAATTAATTATTCCAAAATTATTTGTTTTATTAAATAAAAAATATATTTATTTCGAAAGAAAAGTGTTTTATTTTCCCGGAAAAATACGTGTTAAACATGATTGAATTTTCTCGTTAATTTTTTAATTGATAATTCTATTAGGATATATTTCAGCGCGCTTAGTTTAAGGAGATGAGAGATTAAAAGTGGTTTTTCACAGTGTGATCGTTGTAGAGGAATCTGTCGATAGATATCAACCGGTCGGTTTCATCTATTCGTAGGAATATCGCTGCGTGGATTTGACGGCCATGTCGAAAGGCTCGAATTTCAGGGATCAATTTTGCGTCCAACGAGAACACCGAAACGCACTACATCCTCTCTGATTTAGAACATTGCACGATCGTCCAGATATTCCTTTGTAAAGTAAAATCTTGATAGACACTTACGAAACGTGATTAATTCCGTATTTCAAATACCTCCGAAAACAAACTTTAACTGTCCGATTTGATTGTAATTAAAACGTGAAACGCGGAGATGTAATTTTATGAAAAAAAACCTGTAAATACATACCTCATACATTTCTCCGCGTGAATCTTCTTTACTCCTCTTACGCATATTTGTCAAATATTTAATTTAATTTTGGAAATACGTACACGCCGTACATACAATTCTTAGTAGATTATTAAGGAGGTTGAAGCGATCCAGTTGAGTCAATTGACGGTTTAGAAAAAAGTTTTTTATTAGGTCATTAAAAAATCTGTATTAGGTATCATTTTATTCTTCATACGCTGCTATTGCATAAAACGTATAGTAAAAGTATCATATTATGCATCTTTACGTTACGTAAACTATAGATTTTCAGTACTTGCAGTCAATATCGGAACGCAGCCCTACTCGCGAACTATCAACTGCTATTTCAGTCTAATTTCGATCGCTTTAACTTGTAATATATTTGTTATTAGATGGTGAATACGTGTTTTCTTGCGTTCTAAATGTTTGCATTAATTTATTGTACGCGTAGGCACGTTTTTTTGAGCGTTTATATGTAGACTATAGATATTAAAGAAAATTGGGATCAATCATCGCCGTCAACGCTTTCTCCATATAACCCCATGTAAAACGACGCATTTTTGGAAATTAATATCTCAGCTTCTGGATGGTCAATAAATCTGAAATAATTCTCACACATGCGGTAGATCCTATACTATCATATATATTTTTTACAAACTAAAATCTAGAGTTGACGAAACTGCTTCAACCTCCTTAAGCGTACTCAAATTAGTTATAAGATGTAGTTTTCTGTAATATATATCTTACCTTAGTGTACTTAATATACTACACTTTGATACATCTTCGGCAGTATCTTATTAATTAAAATATTTTAATTAATTTTTTTTTTATTAAACTGTGCAAACAGTCTCTTCCAAAAATTTCTTTATATTTTTACATTAGAAAATTCGGATTAATAATATCCTAATTTAATCCCAAAAACCTAATTTTTTCAAAACAATATAAAAAATATATTGCTTTTCTCCTAAAAAAAATTAAGTTAATTAATAATTTGGTATAGTTAAACGGCCTGACTGGCAAGTTTTATTAGTATATCACAACGACGTTTCGACCACTAATTTGGGTCCTTTTCAAGTTATTTTAACAATGCTAGAATACGAGAATGAAAGAATATATAAGAAATTTAAAAAACAACATTACTCGTTGAACGGATTTACGATAATAACGATAAATAGGACTTACATGGATCATTGTGCGTCAATTATATAAAATTCGTGGCGGGTCGGAAAAATACGACGGTCTCATGTGAAGGCCGAAAAACTAATGATACATTATCGCATAATACAGTAAACATAGAAGGACGACTTAAAGTAATACATTATCGCAAAATACAGTAAACATAGAAGGAGAACTTAAAGTGAAGAAATTATTCGATCATAGACCAATGGTAGGTTTTCAGTGTCTTTCTGTGAGTTGATTGCCCCTTTATGTTTTTTAATAAATAGCATTTCAGAAATTTCACGTTTTTTTAAATTTTGTTCTTTGTGTAAGATTGTAACATCCTGCCATTTGAAATTATGGTCGCAATCTGTTCTATGTTTACTGACGACCGAATGTTGGTTGGGGGGTTTTTTTATGTCTGCGCGATGCTCTTTTATACGCGTTTCTAAATGTCGCTTCGTTTGTCCGATATAACATGCATTGCAATCAGAACAATCGAGTTTATAGACGACATCAGTGCATCTCCCGATCTCCAATCTATCCTTCCCTTTCCTGATTAGTGTATCCATTTTCTTAGGGACCGTATACAAAGTGTTCAAACCGTAATTTTTGAACGTACGGCGCAACAGACAGATCCCCGAAGACATTTTAAAGATGCTAAGTCTTGGTAGCAGGTTCGGACTACCTGTCAATCAATACAATAGGAATGACCGATCAAAAATTGTCTTAGATGTTCTCAAAAACTTCGAACAAAATAAGCACATGATCGATGATGACAAAGTTAACGAGGTGCGCTGTCTTGTTTCAAATTCTCTCCATGATTTCATGAAAACAAACAATAGATCTAATTCTGTAGATAGATACATCTTATCGCAGTTTTCGTTATGCAAAAAATATCTCACTAACAACCCTGACATTCTGGTTACGAATGCTGACAAAGGTCAGACCACTGTCATCCTGGATAGACAAGACTATATTATGCAAATGAAAGCCTTGCTTAACGATCAGTCTACATACAGAAAATTAAACAGAAACCCGTTGAATAAAATCACCTCGCAATTAAACTGTTTAGTGAAATCATGGAAGAACAATGGTATTATTGACGCGAGGGCTTACAATTATCTGAATTGCACAAACGGTAACCTCCCCCGTTGCTATGGACTTCCGAAGATCCACAAGGAGGGCTACCCGTTACGCATAATTGTATCCGCCGTTGGAAGCCCTCTTTATAATATTGCCTCATATCTGCACAACATTCTGAATAAAGCAGTTGTGAAGCCGTCTTCCCATGTTAAAGATAGTTGGTCGTTCGTGGAGAGCATGAAGCAACACAGCATCCCTCCTGACCACGTCCTGGTCTCTCTCGATGTCGTTGCGCTGTTCACGAACATACCCATAGAACTTGTTCTGACTGGAATCGAAAAAAGATGGGATGCGATATCGGGAGAGACCCGGATGAATCTGGACCAATTTCTACACGCTATCAGAATGATTCTTAACTCCACTAGTTTTTCTTTTGACGGTGAGTTCTACGAACAGATCTTCGGTAGTCCAATGGGTTCCCCCTCTCGCCTATTTTAGCCGATATCGTTATGGACGATTTAGAGACTTGCTGCCTTCAATCCTTTGATTTTCATATCGAGATTTTTCTCCGTTATGTCGATGACATTTTTATGTGCATTCCGCATTCGAAACTTAATGAGGTTGTCCGTACGTTTAACAACTATCATCCGCGTCTCAAATTCACGTATGAACTCGAGAAGAACAACACCTTGAATTTTTTAAACACGTCTGTTTTTAGACACGGCAACTGTTTGTTCACCAACTGGTATCGAAAACCAACGTTCTCTGGCAGGTATATTAATTTTTTCTCCAGTCATCCTTTGAAATACAAGATTAACACGGTCATTAATTTAGTTGACCAGGCCATACTATTGTCGGATGAACAGTTTCACGATGAGAACATCAAGTTAGTGAAAACCATATTGTCTAATAACTGTTTTCCGGACCTTTTGGTGAACAAACACATTCAAAGAAGAATTTCAGAAATTAACAAACGATCGAATAATGAGGATAGCGCTAACAACGAGGACAGTGCATTTACTCTCGATCTGAAAAATTAGGTTCCCATCCCTTACGTAAAAACTTTTAGTGAGGGATTACGCCGTACGTTCAAAAATTACGGTTTGAACACTTTGTATACGGTCCCTAAGAAAATGGATACACTAATCAGGAAAGGGAAGGATAAATTGGAGATCGGGAGATGCACTGATGTCGTCTATAAACTCGATTGTTCTGATTGCAATGCATGCTATATCGGACAAACGAAGCGACATTTAGAAACGCGTATAAAAGAGCATCGCGCAGACATAAAAAAACCCCCCAACCAACATTCGGTCGTCAGTAAGCATAGAACAGATTGCGACCATAATTTCAAATGACAGGATGTTACAATCTTACACAAAGAACAAAATTTAAAAAAACGTGAAATTTCTGAAATGCTATTTATTAAAAAACATAAAGGGGCAATCAACTCACAGAAAGACACTGAAAACCTACCATTGGTCTATGATCGAATAATTTCTTCACTTTAAGTTCTCCTTCTATGTTTACTGTATTTTGCGATAATGTATTACTTTAAGTTCGTCCTTCTATGTTTACTGTATTATGCGATAATGTATCATTAGTTTTTCGGCCTTCACATGAGACCGTCGTATTTTTCCGACCCGCCACGAATTTTATATAATTGACGCACAATGATCCATGTAAGTCCTATTTATCGTTATTATCGTAAATCCGTTCAACGAGTAATGTTGTTTTTTTAAATTTCTTATATATTCTTTCATTCTCGTATTCTAGCATTGTTAAAATAACTTGAAAAGGACCCAAATTAGTGGTCGAAACGTCGTTGTGATATACTAATAAAACTTGCCAGTCAGGCCGTTTAACTATACCAAATTATTATTTCATCACTGGCGAATAATTCTTATTAAATATTTGATACACCTGGCCTAGTAATGGTGTTCCTACGGAAGGAAGGTTTTTATACGAAGATTACCAGATTATACGGATTAGACAAGGCTATGCTGCTGAAATCTTGGATCAACGTGCAACATAAACTGCGTTCGACGAAGCAACAACTAAAGTTTTTACTCCACTGCCGACGTTGGGGCCTATTTCCTCCACACATTCTAAATTTTCGATACAATATTAAACTGCGCCACACGCGTTTAAATCGAACATTGGACAATTACAAACACCGTTGCCAATGTTTGTTTTTGAACCTAGAGATTAAGGACATTAACTACACGATTGCTTATTTACGATCTGAGGGGCAAAGGATTGAGGACGCGTTATACGTTTCTCTACCAGCATGTACAGTAAATGATTTTTTCTTATATAACAGAAACAAGATATCTCACTTCGATAACTTGACCAGATGCAAATTAATGAAAAAATTCAATAACTTAGAAATTAAACATAACAAACAAGTTGAGACCTTCCATAATATTGACACGAATAAATGGATCGTTAACATTAGCAACAGACAGATCCCCGAAGACATTTTAAAGATGCTAAGTCTTGGTAGCAGGTTCGGACTACCTGTCAATCAATACAATAGGAATGACCGATCAAAAATTGTCTTAGATGTTCTCAAAAACTTCGAACAAAATAAGCACATGATCGATGATGACAAAGTTAACGAGGTGCGCTGTCTTGTTTCAAATTCTCTCCATGATTTCATGAAAACAAACAATAGATCTAATTCTGTAGATAGATACATCTTATCGCGGTTTTCGTTATGCAGAAAATATCTCACTAACAACCCTGACATTCTGGTTACGAATGCTGACAAAGGTCAGACCACTGTCATCCTGGATAGACAAGACTATATTGTGCAAGTGAAGACCTTGCTTAACGATCAGTCTACATACAGAAAATTAAACAGAAACCCGTTGAATAAAATCACCTCGCAATTAAACTGTTTAGTGAAATCATGGAAGAACAACGGTATTATTGACGCGAGGGCTTACAATTATCTGAACTGCACAAACGGTAACCTCCCCCGTTGCTATGGACTTCCGAAGATCCACAAGAAGGGCTACCCGTTACGCATAATTGTATCCGCCGTTGGAAGCCCTCTTTATAATATTGCCTCATATCTGCACAACATTCTGAATAAAGCAGTTGTGAAGCCGTCTTCCCATGTTAAAGATAGTTGGTCGTTCGTGGAGAGCATGAAGCAACACAGCATCCCTTCTGACCACGTCCTGGTCTCTCTCGATGTCGTTGCGCTGTTCACGAACATACCCATAGAACTTGTTCTGACTGGAATCGAAAAAAGATGGGATGCGATATCGGGAGAGACCCGGATGAATCTGGACCAATTTCTACACGCTATCAGAATGATTCTTAACTCCACTAGTTTTTCTTTTGACGGTGAGTTCTACGAACAGATCTTCGGTAGTCCAATGGGTTCCCCCCTCTCGCCTATTTTAGCCGATATCGTTATGGACGATTTAGAGACTTGCTGCCTTCAATCCTTTGATTTTCATATCGAGATTTTTCTCCGTTATGTCGATGACATTTTTATGTGCATTCCGCATTCGAAACTTAATGAGGTTGTCCGTACGTTTAACAACTATCATCCGCGTCTCAAATTCACGTATGAACTCGAGAAGAACAACACCTTGAATTTTTTAAACACGTCTGTTTTTAGACACGGCAACTGTTTGTTCACCAACTGGTATCGAAAACCAACGTTCTCTGGCAGGTATATTAATTTTTTCTCCAGTCATCCTTTGAAATACAAGATTAACACGGTCATTAATTTAGTTGACCAGGCCATACTATTGTCGGATAAACAGTTTCACGATGAGAACATCAAGTTAGTGAAAACCATATTGTCTAATAACTGTTTTCCGGACCTTTTGGTGAACAAACACATTCAAAGAAGAATTTCAGAAATTAACAAACGATCGAATAATGAGGATAACGCTAACAACGAGGACAGTGCATTTACTCTTGATCTGAAAAATTATGTTCCCATCCCCTACGTAAAAACTTTTAGTGAGGGATTACGCCGTACGTTCAAAAATTACGGTTTGAACACTTTGTATACGGTCCCTAAGAAAATGGATACACTAATCAGGAAAGGGAAGGATAGATTGGAGATCGGGAGATGCACTGATGTCGTCTATAAACTCGATTGTTCTGATTGCAATGCATGCTATATCGGACAAACGAAGCGACATTTAGAAACGCGTATAAAAGAGCATCGCGCAGACATAAAAAAACCCCCCAACCAACATTCGGTCGTCAGTAAACATAGAACAGATTGCGACCATAATTTCAAATGGCAGGATGTTACAATCTTACACAAAGAACAAAATTTAAAAAAACGTGAAATTTCTGAAATGCTATTTATTAAAAAACATAAAGGGGCAATCAACTCACAGAAAGACACTGAAAACCTACCATTGGTCTATGATCGAATAATTTCTTCACTTTAAGTTCTCCTTCTATGTTTACTGTATTTTGCGATAATGTATTACTTTAAGTCGTCCTTCTATGTTTACTGTATTATGCGATAATGTATCATTAGTTTTTCGGCCTTCACATGAGACCGTCGTATTTTTCCGACCCGCCACGAATTTTATATAATTGACGCACAATGATCCATGTAAGTCCTATTTATCGTTATTATCGTAAATCCGTTCAACGAGTAATGTTGTTTTTTAAATTTCTTATATATTCTTTCATTCTCGTATTCTAGCATTGTTAAAATAACTTGAAAAGGACCCAAATTAGTGGTCGAAACGTCGTTGTGATATACTAATAAAACTTGCCAGTCAGGCCGTTTAACTATACCAAATTATTATTTCATCACTGGCGAATAATTCTTATTAAATAAATTAATTAAAATGTTTTAATCAATAAACAAGATACCACTGATAAGATACTTCGACACTGGAGTGAAAGTTCTTTAGTCTTTCAATCGATGCTCCATTTGCAAATTTCTTGGTCTATATAAACACGAGTTCGAGTAATTTAACTAATGCTTAAGCGGGCAAGTAGATACATAATTCCGTTATACACGCTGCTCGCGGCCGAAACTACCTTAGATTCCGAGTAGAGGGCAAAGTCACCGTGAGATTCATGGCAAACCCAAGCACGTGAACTTCATAATTCCATTCAGTCGTTATCGATTGCCACACTTTAACGGGTAGAAGACTCCAAAATGGCACGACCACATCAGACACGCGTAGAGAATAATAGTAGCTCCCGCTTTTATGACTTTTGTATTTGCTTATTCGACGCTGACAGTCGCTTTCTACATTATGCGCGCAGTGGAAATCAATATCTCTTTATCTCTCAATCTTGAGATAATGTGGAAATATGTGAGCAAGATACCATTCGTCGAAGAAAGAAAGAAAAATAGTGACAAAAAAAGAAATATTATTGTAAAATATTGTGGAACGAGCATTCGTTACAATGAGTTTAATAACAAATCTTTTTGATTGCGAAGTCGCTTTCTAAGTATTACCGAATATATTTCTTATTTTTGTAATCAATAAATAGCATATAAATAAATATAAAAATGAATATAATAAAATTTAAAAAGATAATTAACGATTTACTATAGAATGTACCTCTACAATACTACACGATTGTTACACAATTTGTTACTTTATTTAAAACTCATCAGTAAACAATTATTTTACATTTTGAAATAAAAGTTTTTTTACTCATTATTTTATTTATTATACATTAGTTATACAATATATATATATATATAGGTATAATCGATTATTTTCACGAAAGAAGAATTGCCATTAGCAGACAAGAATTGCCGTATGGTAAAAGAAACAAGAGTTATCAATACATCGATGGAATCTTCTCGGTTAGCGAACCTACATAATTTTCGTTATTGTTCTGTTTTGTGGTCATCTATTTTTTTAGTCGAATAGAGTTATTTTGTTTATTAAACGCGCATATAGTAGTCATCCAGTCGCTAGGTCGATTGAGTATTTTTTTCAAGGTTCATGGCTTAAATTAATGGTTTTTTATGATTTTTGGGTCGTAGAACAAGAATCCGTAAATAGTTTTTTCGTAAGTCGATGCAATAAAAAGTTATTAACAATTTATTTGTTTAAATTGCCCTAGCGATCAAACTATACATCCTATAAAAAAATGAACTGCAAAAAATTTGTTCCTTTTTTCACGACGAACAAAATGGCGTTTGAATTTTTCCAAAATCTTGATTATTGACGGAAATATGTCAATTTTTAGGTAATTACTGCCTACGCGTCGCGGCGTACACTGGCGTGCGCGCTCGCGCTCAATTGTATCGTTAAAACAATTGAAACTCTGAACTTGCAAAAACACGTCTACGTTCGTGGAAGTCCAGTATACGTATGGCTGCTGATCGTAGGTGAATATTTTAGTCTGTATTTTTGTGTGATAAAATGTTCAAAAAAAAGACTTAAGCGTCGAAAACCAGTACAGTACTAGATCCATACTAGATCCAGTACAAACTCTCATCTTGATACACTTGGTCAAGACTTTTCGTGTATTATTTGTGGCAAAGATCGCGTGGGTCAGTGTAAAAAAATCAGCTTATATGTACATTTTTTCCTAACTCAGTTGCTTTGTAAATAAGCGATTCATTATCGAATTCAGTTTTGAATTTATATAGTGTTATCCTAAATAATGAAAATAAATAAACTTTAAACAAATTTGGACTTAAAAAATAAAAGGAGCAAAAAAAATAAATTAAATTAAAATTAAAGGAGCAAAACTCGTGGTACATTTGAGCGCGAGCGCGCACGCCTAGTGTACGTCGCGACGCGTAGGCAGTAATTACCTAAAAATTGACATATTTCCGTCAATAATCAAGATTTTGGAAAAATTCAAACGCCATTTTGTTCGTCGTGAAAAGAGGAACAAATTTTCTCTAGTTCATTTTTTTTATAGGATGTATAGTTTGATCGCTAGGGCAAACAATTAAACAAATAAATTGTTAATAACTTTTTATTGCATCGACTTACGAAAAAACTATTTACGGATTCTTGTTCTACGACCCAAAAATCATAAAAAACCATTAACTTAAGCCATGAACCTTGAAAAAAATACTCAATCGACCTAGCGACTGGACTAAAAAGAGATATCCTTTTAATTAAAGTTTAGTTATGTATTTCAATAATCTACTTGTAGCAAGTAATTTACGAGAATTATTTATTTCTGTATTGTAATTTTTATTGCAGTTGTTTCTAAATATATCATAATAACATTTAACTTTTGCAATAAACCAGTTTTATTTTTGATTAAAATTATACATCTATAAGTGGCTATAAAAAGAAGTAAAAAGATATTATATAGTGTTTGAGACACTCTGAATTTAATATTGTGTGCATGCTATGCTAATAAAATTTCGGGAAGCATTATTTTGTTCTCGCTGCGTTTATCTACTTACTACCCTACTACCCTATCTTTCCGCCATTGAGGTTGGTTTATCGATCGAAAAGTTTAAGGAGCTTCTTACCTTTGAAAATGAGAATTATTGCGAGTATCACAATCATGTTTGAGTTTATTTTTTTTATTTTTTGTGGTTTGGTTAGCTGTGTAATTAAATATCTTAAGAAAACGTTCCTAAATGGTATCTCTAAAATTTTTAAAATTAGCGCTTCTGTAATAGCGCAAAGCGAAAAGTTTACGTTGCGCGTTTTGCTTATATTATATCATCTTTCTTTCCTTCTCATTTTGTCCTTGATGTATAAAGGTCTTAGATTAGCAATAATTTAAATTTTAATACTTTTATTTGATCTATAAGTACCTACATGTGCAGTAAAAATTTTACAAATTATAGATTATATTATAACAATAATTTTTAACGAATATATATCGATATATTGGTTGAAAATATGAAGTATTTTAAACTTAATTATTGGACTTAAAACAAAAAATTGTACTCAAAATAAAAATTCTAGGCGACCTATTGCGGAACAACGGAACTTTAAGCATTAAGAAAAGCAGAAATATTTTAAATTGTGGAATTGAATTCTGAAATTAGTATATTTCTCTGAAATGATGATTAATTAACTGAAAGTTTGGAAGAAATTTTTAATAAAATTATCCGTAAAATAATTGTACCTAAAATTTTAAACATATTTTTTCCGAAACTGTTTTTCAAATGTATTTAAAATTAATATACACAAAATTTTTTGAAAACTGTTGAAACGTTTTGATTAGAGAGAGAGAGAGAGAGAGAGAGAGAGAGAGAGAAATCTTATATATTTTTTAAATATATATTTATCTAAGACGCATATTTCGGTTTGCCCGATATTTTGAAAATAAGTATCTTTTTTTCTACAAAAGACAATTACTTTGCAAGAAAACGCCTTTTCCTTAAAACTGACTTTATTTTGAAACAGGTGAATTTTTAACTTTTTATGAAATTCTAAATATATGCTATCTTATGCAATAAATAAATAGCAAATAAAATTTTATTTACATTTGTGTTCCAGATTATCTTATGTTGAGCAAAACAATTTTTTTTTTAATAGAAATATCTCTATGTGTAACTTATATATTTTAAAAAATAATTATTCTCTTGTAGCAATATATATAGAATAAATGCATTACATTTCAATCGCATTTATAATCAATTTGCCATGTAATTTAACACTTTCACTGTCATATGCATCATCAGAGCATATTGAATTTTTGTGTGCTATATATGCGTTACTCATGGTCTCAATAATTCATTCTTTGAACGTATTGTGCCATGTATTTTGTATAGTATCTAAAAATGCATGTAATGCTTTTATGATGGCAGTAAAGATGTTGAAAAAAATAATTATTAAGAAAGTAGTTTTTTTTATGCCATTGTCACCACCATTGACAGTTGCACTATCGCCGTTGCCACTACCACTATAGTGTGTTCAATATAAAATACCACAATGTGTGTGTGTGTTAATCATCCTTATGCTTTAAATATTGACAAAAAAAAACAGAATAATAATCATAATTAAGTGAGTTTGATTAAAGCTAGTCATCGATGCTTGCGTTATAATAATAATTTTTGTTTCTTCTGTCATCTATAACGGCAATTTTTCCTTCGTGAAAAATAATCAATTATACCTATTATATACATATATTTAATGTATGATAAATGGGACATGGACATACACATTATTTCTGCACAAAATAAATATACTGTTTATAAAATAGAAACATACAAATCCATACACATACACATACAAACTATTCTTTCTTTATATTTTATCAGATAAATATGGCAATAATGAAATAAATGATTGTGTTCTTTAAAACATGATGAAATATTTACATAATAGAAAACAATTTTCGTATCAATGCCGTTAATTTTAGCAGATTTTCATTGCTTTCGTACGACTACGTATCACAATCAAATAGCAATATATTTACTATCTTTTATATCATGGTACGAGCAAGTGAGTCCGCGAGACGTCTCTCATCGGTAGGTACTCGGTATTATTCGCTTGTTAATGGTGCTAGTTTGCCAACCAAAACCCTTACACACGATTGAGATACGAACCACTTTAACTTCTAAACGCGATATATCGTACAACACATGGTGGATCTCTGTTTCACAATGATAACAAGAGCACGATACAGTGAGTATTTAGAAGTGAGAAATTACGTGGATAATTCGATGTGTGCTACCACACTTCCAACACTTTTGGAAGTCGCTGCAATTGCGAATGTCGAGCCAACATCAAACAAAAAATCCTTGGCAAAGTACATGCATATGCGGCGCATATAAAACGGAAAAAAAGAAAATTTAAGTATTTTAGCTATTCATAACTCTCGAGAAGAGACTTCAGTCGATATTAGAGTAGAAATTCCTTTTCGTATAATTTTTTAATGCAATATTAATACTTATGTATTTTGAGAGATAGTTTAATGATATATAATAATAAAATATATACTTAATAAAGTATGTAATGTAAATAATTATGATTTAGGATTAAGTTCGTTTCCGCAACATTTTCGGACTCCATCAATGAATGATGGATAGTCTCTGATAATTGAGACTTTCGATCTTTGCCACATACATGTGAAGGATGATGTAGAAAGAAATCTGAAGCCATTTCAGGCTTCAGAAAAAGTTCTTTATCAATGACCTTATATAAAAGCTAGGGTGAGAAAGCTCGTTTTCGATTCTCTCTGTCAAAAAATCGATTGACGAATAATTCTTTACGCTTTATGAATTGGGAAAAGACGATTTACTTCTTTAACACGTTGATAGCCACATTGAATTTATATAAAAGTCTTGTCAGACCGCTTATGTAGCAGTCGTAGTACACTCTGTTTAAAATTTGAAACTCAAAAATATGCACTTTTTGTTCCTATTTTGTTCTGTCTAATATCTTTGATCTTTTTTAAAATATTGCCTACAAATAAGTGTTAAAACTGCAGTGAAATACACGTTACTCATATATTGATGACGTGGCAGTCAATGTGTTAAGTCACGAGAGATTCGAGCGACGATTTTTAATAGGTTCACTCAACCAGTATCCGTCGCTTTCTTCCGCTCGGATAATCGAAAGTCTCTCGACAGAGTAATCTGTCATAATTCAAACCAAGTATTCTCATGGAGTATTTTATCTCATGTTATCATGCCGCTGTGAGAAACACCGCGTTGAAGATTGTGTAAGATTTTCATTTCAAAAGCTTAACTCAACTCGATGAGTCAGCTTTTCTCCTCGTTTCTTTGTTGTGCGAAACCGTAGAGATCGTTTCAAATTACTTTGGAATTACTCGCTTCTATATCTGAGGCCGCTCGTTTAACTCTGAGAGAGGACTACGTGAAAGCCCTAGAAACGCGACAACGGACGGCGCCTGCAAGTGCTACGCCAAAGTTTGAATTACTTACCTTCCATGAATCAATTGCCACTATCCCGTTTACAGAAGCTGACACTTTACTTCTCGCTTTCGGGAAAGCGACATTAATATACATCCAAACTTTTATACAGTTGCGAGATTGCAAGAAGCTAAAAAGAAGGAAGCGTCTCTTGAATTACAACAGATAATTGCGTGCGTGACATAGGATAGGTAATCCTCTTTTTATTAAGAAATTGACATTTCTACCTCAAATATATTTATCTCATCCTTCGCCTTCACACCCGTGTCATTTCTCATTACAAACAAAAGATCCTGCGCCTGTCAAAAAATCCAAACGACGCGACACAGTAAAACCTTATTCTTCTGTTTGGATATTACAGAAGGTATGGTAGATTTAGATTCAAGGATTTTATATTTTCAAGATCAAAGGTATTTATTGTTACGAAAAGGAGACGTAAAATCAATTTTCTTTTATTGGGATTGGCGGTCGTGACGTCACAAGGCAAAATGGCCGGAGAGAGTAGGTCACTTGTCACTCTACAATATGACGTATGTGCTTATTCCCTGAACCAAATTTTTACCAAAAGTATATGAAATAGGGGTAAAATTTTCCGGGGAGTGCCACTATGTGTATAGTTTTTTGTTACCGATTTTCTGGAAACCGGTTTTTCCAATTCTTTTAATTGAAAAATTGGAAAAATTAAAAAAATCGGTTTTCAGAAAATCGGCAACAAAAAACTATACACATAGTGGCACTCCCCAGAAAATTCTACCCCTATTTCATATACTTTTAATAAAAATTCGATTCAGGGGTTTGGGCTGGGCGTTGATGAGTCAGTCAGTCAGTCAGGACATCTTCCTATATATATATATAGATTTCAGTAATTAAAATGAGACTGCCCATAAGTGAAATATGCAATTTTACCAATTCGACGCTTTCATGCCGCAATTCGATTTATTTATGTGGCAGCCGGCGACCTACTCTTCTCTATTATATAAAATTTTTACGGGTGGTGTTTGTTTGGCCGTTTTTAACTTAAAAACTATTGGACCAAATTTTTATCAAAAGTATATAAAATAGGGGTAGAATTTTCCAGAAAGTGTTATAGAGTGTGTAATTTTTTGTTACCAATTTTCTGGAAACCGATTTTTTTAATTTTTCTAATTCTTACAAGTAAAAAAATTAAAAAAATCGGTTTCCAGAAAATAGATAACGAAAAACTATACATTCTGTAGCACTCCCCGGAAAATTCTACCCCTATTTTATATGGTTATAATACAAGTTTGGTCCAATAGTTTTTAAGTCGATTTATTTATGTGGCAGCCGGCGACCTACTCTTTTTAGTTCTGTTTTCGCCACCAGATAGCGTATCGCAGTTTAGCCATTCCCAATAGTTTCGACGATATTTTTTCCGAAAAAAAAATCAATTTTTTCCAAGCAATGTCCCAGATAGCAAAGAGTATCTGAGCAAAATTGCGCAAATCTGTGATTGCTTATGATACTGGCAACTTGCCGTACATTTACTTTACTTGATTTTGAGTAATTTAATATTTGAAGCAACACGCAGGCAACATTGGATGTATATATTGCCAGCAATTTGTCGGCAAGAGAGCAGCATCAAATTTACTTCGCGTTGCTAGCAATATGACAGCATTGTGTGATCCTATATGAATTATTACAGCAACATGACAGAGCAACAGCTCGAATTTTGAATCAGACGATTTTAGACCGCAGCATAAGTTACCAACAAGTTGCTGACAAGTTGCTATACAAAATTGTTATATCGTGAAGGCATCAACTGGCCGACAAATGCGGACTCAGTTGTCACAATTCTGATAGTAACACATACTATGTTGTCGGCAATATGCCAGCAACAATGCAGACACGTTGCTATCTGGGGTTTTATCTCTTAAACATGCGACTGTGTATAATAAAATAGGTGTCTCTTATTTTAAACTAGAATACAACATATTAAAAACTCATCAAAATCGGGGAGAAATTTCCGTGGGATTTCTTGTAAAATAAAGAGCGTCTAATAAGTTTCTTCCAAATCGCACTTTTTTCTCTTTTCCATTATTTTTTCAGCTTTCAAGAAATTCAAACGGGTGGTTTATTTTCGGGTTCTCGTACATTAAAAATGCATCCTATGCATATTGTATCCTACGCGTAAGTGCAAATGTAAAAGCGAATTTTCCATATAGGGCGTTACCATAAGTCTGTCCTTTTCGCACAGGACAGCGCTGTTTGACGGCACGGTGCAGCGCTTGCGCCGCGCGAGGTGGATTCAACTCGGCAGAAAAGTCCCCTTCCCTATTTAGTCACACGGCGAACGTTCGGTTGATCTCATTGCGTTGCGTCTCGTGTCATATTCAGTGGGTGCAAATCGCGAGTGCTTGTGTTTCTCTTTTTCTCTTGTAAACATCCTTTTCTTTTCTTCTGCTCCACTCTTCCTCGTGCTATTTCTCTTTTTTTTATCACTCTGGTTAGCCAGTTTGCTAATAATCACAGCAATTTGCCCTTCCATTTTTAATGTAAAATTACCCAGTTGGTGTAACAAGTGAAGCAACAGGATGCGATTGCGTCAGAGAAGTGAAATTCACTCTGAAAACTTCGTTCGAAAAAAAGTGACAAATCTTCAAGAATCTGGAAGTAGTGTGACTCTGATCGCTCTTCACTTGTTCAAGATGCCGAAATTGATACAAGCGGTTAGATAAGAGCAGACAAACAAGCGGCTAACGAAACAAGAGTTGGATCGAAGAGCATTGGTGCAAAACTGTTCGGAGCGATCAACTAAACGAAGGCTGCTATTCCTGCTAGTACTACCTGCTATTTCTCGCGGCAGTCCCACGAGCGAGCTGGTACAAAGATTGTCGATCGATTTTAACGACGACAGCGCGAATCCTGCGTTCTTCGGTTTATCGGAGTATCTATATATATATAACTGGACCAATAGGTACGTGGAATACTTTATTTCTATTTCTATTTCTGTCCTCTTTTCTCGCTTCGGCATTTGTCTAATTTGCACGCTTTTGTGGAAAGAGAAAAGCGAAAACTCTGGATGCAACGATAAGGGGAAAATAAAATTAATGTTTGGATTTGTGTCCATTTTGAAGATTTTGGTCTCTCAAGCTGCATGGTTAAAGACGTATATCAAAGGTAGATGTCTTTGTTGCCAGCGCGGTCATCATTTTTTAAAATAAATTTCTTATTCGTTTGAAGCTTATACAAATAAAAGCTCACTCAATGCTTATAGATTTCGTACTCTTGCAGCGTGTCACGACGATAAATCTGAATATAAATTCTTTATGAAGGTTTTATTCGAGCTTGGTCGAAGATGCGCATAATCGCATCGTATTATATTGTAATATTTATATTTGAGCAAGTACAGCGACCGAGGTCATAGGCTGCTTATTCATCACAATCTTCATTAAAGAACGCAGAAATAATTGATTACAGCTCTTTTAAGAGAGTTACTCCAACGTAAAGCTAAGTTAGAGAATCAATAGAATCGCGTTGTGCGTACGTCATGAATGCTCATAGATAATGAGTATAATAGATAATGAATAGTAACATATTTTGCAGTATAAATATGTTGAATATTACACGGAAAGAATGATTTTGCT
>NW_027509262.1:117500-120000 GCF_048541705.1 Temnothorax americanus
TAAACATACTGATAAAACGTAACTTTGAACATCTTTTATAAACGTAAATTTTATTTAATGTAAAGAACGTATTTTTTATCGTTTCTTTTACTTTTAATCTTGTGTCACGAGTTTCGAACTTATTTTGATCTTCTCTATCATTATGGAAAAGAAACATATCGAACCTAAAAAAAAAATAAAGATAATATCTCCAAAGCGTCTCCACCTGGACAAAAATTATTATCGCCATATGTTAGCCCCTTCATACTATGCAACTTTCATTACACAAATTTTTATCTGGACCTTATACAGTTACCAGCATAATAAAGCAGAGTTGAAAACCGGAGCAAAAATATGCTCTTTGGAATGTTTTTGAATCGGTTTGAGTTCAAAAACCGTTCCAAAAACAGAGCAATTTATGGAGTAAATTATTTGGAAGTAAATAAAGTGATCATCCCATATCACAGAAATCTTTTTAAAAAAATGTTTTTTAATAGAAAAGCATCATCCTATTATCGGGCTTTTTGAAAGGATTACTAGCACATTAAAGATTTGTTAAAAAAATTGAGAAAGAATTTTTGCAATAACAAGAACTTATAACTTTATTTTAACAAAACAATTATTTTCATGTATGACAAAAAAGTGACCAATTTATAAATCTTAATCTATACTTTTAAAAACACCAAACTTAATATTTAGTATAGACTCCTTTGGCCTTAACGACTGCCGCCAACCGTCTGGGCATACTTTCGACCAGATTATGCAAATGATTGGGGTCAAGATTTTCTCAAGTTCGCTGCAACGCATCAAAGTAATTAATTTTGTTTGTAACTCCGGTTTTGTTCACATTTCCGTCGAAAATCGACCATAAATTTTCGATGGGATTCAAATCTGGAGACTGTGGAGACCAATCAAGCAGTTTTATATAGTGGGAGGTAAGAAATTTCTTTGTTTTTTAGGCGGTATGCTTGGGATCATTATCTTGTTGTAAAATAAAGTTGTTCTCCAAGCCTAATTGGATCAACAAAACTTTCAAATTCTCATGTAAAATATCGATGTAAATGTCAGCACTCATCGATTTTTATCAATTGACCCACTTCTTCTCGAGAAAAACAGTCCCAGACTATAATGTTACCTCCGTCACGTTTCACCGTCTTCTGGAGGTGACGATCTTGAAGCTGTTCGCCAGTTTTTCGCCACACACGAAGTCGTTGTTTGCGTCCAAAAAGCTCGAACGTACTCTCGTCCATCCACAGAACTCGTTTTCATCAACTCCACAGGTTGATTTGCATACTTTATTGCAAATTCGATTCGCTTCTTTTTATTCTTTTTACTAATTAACGGGCGCTTACGTGCAAAATGGTTCTGTAGATCTGTTTCCTGCAATCTCCTGCGCACTGTCCGGTCGAAAATGGTCAGGTGAAGTGATTCACGAAGATTTCTAACAGCTGTTCTCTGATCTTTCTTCACCATTCGTATGATGTTTGCATCATCACGCCAAGTTGTGTTTCGCGTTCTACCTTGCTGATTTCATATTTCTGAGCGATCTGCTGTTGCTAAACACCACGTTTACAATCTTTGATAATCAGGTTTCGAAGGTAAGAAATTTGTCGACCACTTCGACCAATCATATTCAATATCTTTCTATATGCATAGGTGCGTTTTGTTCAAAATATGAATCAGAAATTGTGTGTGTTTGTTGTGAATGCTGTGATAAATAGTTCTTTGTTTACATTTTATGCGTTATACACAAGTATAACGAGCGAAGACTCTACAAATTCTAAGGTGGTCACTTTTTTGTCATACCTTGAAATGATTATTCTGTTATAATAAAATCTTAAGTATTTATTATTGCAAAAACTTGTTCAATTTTTTCGTTATAAATTTTTAGTGGAATAATAAATCTTTTAAACAAAACCCAATAATAAAAAGTTTTTTTATTACAAACATTAGTTTTGAGAGGTTTCTGTATGCGATATAATATCATGGTCACTTTATTATGCCGGTCACTGTAGGTATTTACGAAGATATTTAAGGTGGAAATAGTTATTGCCTCACCCTGTATATATATATATTACATATAATATATACTATATATATTCAAAAAAAAGTTATTCTTTGATATGGAAGATATAACATCGTTAAATATGAAGTTAGTATGGACATAACGTCCGATTCGCGTTAGACGCGGTATACGTTTTGCATATTTTTTTCATGTTTACATGCATTTTCATTGTTTGTTTTCTGTATTCCGACACTTGCTTCTGAATGGTGATAACTCCCATTAGACTGGACATTTTGCTTCTATATTCATCTAACTACCAACCACATCGCATTTTATGCATTTATGCCTTCTTGTAGCATCAACGGACATATGTTTGTGTGTGTAAGATTGTCTTCTATTGTATAGATACTCGGTGTAAAGCAAATTATTAAATACATATATTTCAATGTTGCAACGTAACACAAACTCACCCATATACCGGGTGCTCCAGACAGACTACAATATTTGTTAATGATA